>NC_069507.1:181181440-181341440 GCF_027579735.1 Bombina bombina
TGTTTAAAGCACAATTTAAAAGTGGAGGTCAAATCAATTTAGATCAAGGTTATAGAGATGAGACACACTAGATATGCTTAGAATTCCAGAACAGAATAATACAACGATATGAAGTTATTTTGCCTGCTATGTGTAGATAAAAATGGCACATCATGTATTTGTCAATTAAGAAAAGTCATTACATTAATTTGTTCACAAATTTGCAAATACATTTCACAATGCCAGTATAATTCCTAAAACAATATTTATAATATTTATTGAGTGATTGTCAAGACAAATAAAATAATCTTAAAATGTTGTTAGATACAATTTGACATCAAATTATTTCTTAGAAAACAATCTTACGGTGTGTTATTCATGAAGACTTATCACAATGTATATAGAGCAGGGTTCTTCAAACTTTTTTCCCAAGACCCAGTGCCATGGTATCACATGCCTTAGTGACACTATTTTTATGCTTGGTCTGAAAATGTCTGAAGTAATATACAACAAGATAGCTGCAATTTCTGGTAAAGTGACTAAAATGTGTGCATACTTTATTCCTGATTGTAGTCAAACTTGAAAGTGTTAAAAAAGTTAATAACACTTTTACAGACACACACACCACACACACTCTCATAAAAACACACACACACATACAACACACACACTCATACAACACACTACGCACTCATACAACACACACTACACACACACACTCATACAACACACACACACTCATATAACACTCACACCACTACTCACACTTTCTTAGTACACACACAAACACCACACTCTCTCATAAAACACACACACTCATACAACACACACACTCATACAACACACACACACTCATATAACACACACCACTACGCACTTTCTTACTACACACACACCACACACACTCTCATAAAACACACACACTCATACAACACACACACCACACACTCTCATACAACACACACACACTCATATAACACACACTACACACACACACACACCACGCACACTCTCCTACTATACACACACCACGCACACTCTCCTACAACACACACCACACACTCTCATACAACACACACACTCTCCTACTACACCCACACACTCTACTACAGCACACACCACACACTCTCATACACCACACACACTCTCATATAATAAACACACACACACCACACACACTCTCCTACTACACACACTCTCCTACAAAACACACATATACCACACACACTCTCCTACTACACACACTCCACACACTATCATACAACACACACTCATATAACACACACCACACACATTCTCCTACTACATACACTCTCCTACAACACACACACCACGCAAACTTATATAACACACACCACACACAACCTCCAACTACACACACGCACTCTCCTACAACACTCACCACACACTGTCATACAACACACACACTTATATAACACACACCACACACACTCTCCTACTACACATACACACTCTCCCACAACACACACCACACACTTTCATAACACACACACACACCACACACACTCTCCTACTACACACACTCTCCTACAACACACACATACACCACACACACTCTCCTACTACACACACACCACACACTTTCATACAACACACACTCATATAACACACACCACACACATTCTCCTACTACACACACTCTCCTACACCACACACACACACCACTCACATTCTCCTACTACACACAAACACACACACTCTCCTACAGCACACACCACACACACTCTGCTACAACACCCACCCACACCACACTCTCTCCTACAACACACATACCACACACTCTAATACAATTCACACACTCACATATAACACACACACCACACACACTCTACTACTAAACACACCACACACTCTCTCCTACAACACACACCACACACTCTAATACAACACACACACTCACATATGACACACACCACACACACTCTACTACTACTACACACACATTCTCCTACAACACACACACCACACACACTCATATAACGCACACCACACACACTCTCCTAGAACACACACAGCACGCACACTCTCCTAAAACACACACACCACACACTTTCATACAACACACACACTCATATAACACATACAACACACACTCTCCTACTACTACACACACACACACACACATACTCTCCTACAACACACACACCACACACTTTCATACAACACACACACTCATATAACACACACCACACACACACTCTCCAAATACACACACACACTCTCCTACAACACACACACACCTCACACTCTCCTACAACACACACACAAGTCACCACCCAGTAAACATGGTGTTGCAACACCCTAATGGGTCCTGAGTGGTGGTTTGAAGAACCCAGATATAGAGGACATAGCAGTATATTAGCATCACATAAATGCTGCATTACAATATTTTTATAAGTTTAAAGAGCCACCAGTCATTTTGCAATATGCATAAATTAGGACTGGTGTCCATCTGTCATTCTTCTACTCATCTTTATGTTCCGCTTTAGGGTGGCCCAAACCCCGCCAAAGAACATCCTTCAGCTTGTCCAGACCCTGTGTGAAGATGCTCAAACTACACAGACCCAGACTCTACTGAGACTACCCAGAAAGCTACTCCAGGTCACCATATCTGCACCTCGTGGTACATTTTCAAGATTCAAAAAAAGCTTGTAGGCATGATGCAAAATTGATCTCAGCCTGAAATATTTCTAGTTTCTGTAGACCTGCTCAGTGAGGTGCATCCATACTGCTCTAGCTTACATTCCAACATTTGCAATCTGGTTTGCTGTTTTGCCTAGAAAAAAATAACACACCCAAAAAAGGAGTTGCTGGAATATTTAAAAATAGAATCCTTACATCTTCCACAATTTTTTTTATATATTTGGAGACAAATGATATCCTTGGATTTCTTTCCCCTACTAAAGAACCTATGGATTACTTAAAATCCAACTCAAAAATACCAATGGCTGACTTAACGGTGCTTTTAGTGCTCAACTTTAGACATCGGGGGCCAACATCTCATGCTGTCTTGGTAGCAGTGGCAGGTTTCTTGGCCTGCTTTCCTTTGTTCCAGCCTTGCATTGGCCTCCAGGCTGGCTTGGCTTGAGAAGTATTACCCTCTTGCTTAGAGGACGTAGCACTTGGGGCTGGTCCGTTTCTGCGAAAGGGACGAAAATTAGGTTTATTTTTGGCCTTGAAAGACCTATCCTGAGGAAGGGCGTGGCCCTTGCCCCCAGTGATATCAGAGATAATCTCTTTCAAGTCAGGGCCAAACAGCGTTTTCCCCTTGAAAGGAATGTTAAGCAATTTGTTCTTGGAAGACGCATCCGCTGACCAAGATTTTAGCCAAAGCGCTCTGCGCGCCACAATAGCAAAACCAGAATTTTTCGCCGCTAACCTAGCCAATTGCAAAGTGGCGTCTAGGGTGAAAGAATTAGCCAATTTGAGAGCATGAATTCTGTCCATAATCTCCTCATAAGAAGAAGAATTATTATTGAGCGCCTTTTCTAGTTCATCGAACCAGAAACACGCTGCTGTAGTGACAGGAACAATGCATGAAATTGGTTGTAGAAGGTAACCTTGCTGAACAAACATCTTTTTAAGCAAACCTTCTAATTTTTTATCCATAGGATCTTTGAAAGCACAACTATCTTCTATGGGTATAGTGGTGCGTTTGTTTAGAGTAGAAACCGCCCCCTCGACCTTGGGGACTGTCTGCCATAAGTCCTTTCTGGGGTCGACCATAGGAAACAATTTTTTAAATATGGGGGGAGGGACGAAAGGTATACCGGGCCTTTCCCATTCTTTATTTACAATGTCCGCCACCCGCTTGGGTATAGGAAAAGCTTCGGGGGGCCCCGGGACCTCTAGGAACTTGTCCATTTTACATAGTTTCTCTGGAATGACCAAATTCTCACAATCATCCAGAGTAGATAACACCTCCTTAAGCAGAGCGCGGAGATGTTCCAATTTAAATTTAAATGTAATCACATCAGGTTCAGCTTGTTGAGAAATTTTCCCTGAATCTGAAATTTCTCCCTCAGACAAAACCTCCCTGGCCCCCTCAGACTGGTGTAGGGGCACTTCAGAACCAATATCATCAGCGTCCTCATGCTCTTCAGTATTTTCTAAAACAGAGCAGTCGTGCTTTTGCTGATAAGTGGGCATTTTGGCTAAAATGTTTTTGATAGAATTATCCATTACAGCCGTTAATTGTTGCATAGTAAGGAGTATTGGCGCACTAGATGTACTAGGGGCCTCCTGTGTGGGCAAGACTGGTGTAGACGAAGGAGGGGATGATGCAGTACCATGCTTACTCCCCTCACTTGAGGAATCATCTTGGGCATCATTTTCTCTAAAGTTTGTGTCACATAAATCACATCTATTTAAATGAGAAGGAACCTTGGCTTCCCCACATACAGAACACAGTCTATCTGGTAGTTCAGACATGTTAAACAGGCATAAACTTGATAACAAAGTACAAAAAACGTTTTAAAATAAAACCGTTACTGTCACTTTAAATTTTAAACTGAACACACTTTATTACTGCAAATGTGAAAAAGTATGAAGGAATTGTTCAAAATTCACCAAAATTTCACCACAGTGTCTTAAAGCCTTAAGAGTATTGCACACCAAATTTGGAAACTTTAACCCTTAAAATAACGGAACCGGAGCCGTTTTTATAATTAACCCCTTTACAGTCCCTGGTATCTGCTTTGCTGAGACCCAACCAAGCCCAAAGGGGAATACGATACCAAATGACGCCTTCAGAAAGTCTTTTCTATGTATCAGAGCTCCTCACACATGCATCTGCATGTCATGCTTCCCAAAAACAAGTGCGCAATAGAGGCGCGAAAATGAGACTCTGCCTATGATTAGGGAAAGCCCCTAGAGAATAAGGTGACCAATACAGTGCCTGCCGGTTATTTTACATAGTTCCCAAGATTAAAATAATTCCTCAAGGCTATGGGGTATAAAATATGCTTATATATGAATCGTTTTAGCCCAGAAAAATGTCTACAGTCTTAAAAGCCCTTGTGAAGCCCTTTTTTTTTCTTTATGTAATAAAAATGGCTTACCGGATCCCATAGGGAAAATGACAGCTTCCAGCATTACATCGTCTTGTTAGAAATGTGTCATACCTCAAGCAGCAAAAGTCTGCTCACTGTTTCCCCCAACTGAAGTTAATTCCTCTCAACAGTCCTGTGTGGAAACAGCCATCGATTTTAGTAACGGTTGCTAAAATCATTTTCCTCTTACAAACAGAAATCTTCATCTCTTTTCTGTTTCAGAGTAAATAGTACATACCAGCACTATTTTAAAATAACAAACTCTTGATTGAATAATAAAAACTACAGTTAAACACCAAAAAACTCTAAGCCATCTCCGTGGAGATGTTGCCTGTACAACGGCAAAGAGAATGACTGGGGAAGGCGGAGCCTAGGAGGGATCATGTGACCAGCTTTGCTGGGCTCTTTGCCATTTCCTGTTGGGGAAGAGAATATCCCACAAGTAAGGATGACGCCGTGGACCGGACACACCTATGTTGGAGAAATAAGCTATTCCTGGGGTGGTGTCTGGAAACAGGACACACAGTAATACTTTTTTTCATTTCCTGGTTGAGCACTTCTCACTTTTTATTTATGATAACTGTGACTAGATGATTTGTCGTCCTAAGGCTGAAGACAAAATTCCAGACATGGACTCATTGCCTAATTTACCTAGAGCAGACCTCTCAAAACTCCCTATTTGATAGAGGACACTACTTGAACTCAGATTATGAAATCAAAACCCCTCAGATTAAATTTATTTTAGGATGTATAAAGTTTATATTGGAGAATAATTATTTTAATTTCAATAAGACATTTTATTTACAACAAAAGGGAACAGCAATGGGCACAAGGTTTGAGCCCAGTTTTGCGAACTTATTTATGGGATTATTTGAACAAGAACACATTTTAGAATCCCCCTGGAGCGCAAACCTCATAATCTTTAGGAGATTCATAGATGATATTTTTCTAATTTGGAAAGGTGACCAGGAACTTCTGGAACAATTCTTTGAAGATCTGAATTCTAATAGTTGGGGTATAACTTTCACTCATGAACATAGTAGGGACACCATTCACTTTCTGGATGTAAGAATTAATATTATAAATAATAAGATTACCACAGAAACATATTTTAAACCAACTGATACCAATAACTATATACATCCAGAAAGTTGTCACCTGGAAAGGTGGATTAATAACATACCCAAGGGTCAATTCTATAGGATTAGAAAAAACTGTTCAGATTATGATGTTTTCCTTAAAAAGGCTGACAAATTAGAACAGAGTTTTAAAGAGAAAGGATATGATGAATCTAAAATCACAGAAGCAAAAAGAATGGCTAATAACAATGGCAGAACAGAATTAATGAAATATAAGAATGCCACAAAGGGCAATAAAACACATTGCAATGAGAGGAAGAAGGTACTGTCCTTTATAACAGAATATAGTGATGATCATAGAATTGTGAAAAATATATTTAAAAAAATTGGCACTTGGTCAAAAAAGACCCTTTTCTTAGTGACATATTGGACGAACGTGCGTCTATGATTTTTAGGAAAACTAAAAATCTTAAAAGTATATTAGTCCCTAGTCAATTTAAAAAAAAATTGAAAAACTAATAGATGTAGATATACACAAAAATAAAATACAAGGATTCTTCCCGTGTAACAGCTGTAAGGCTTGCAAATATGGAAAAAAAAGGTGATATCAACGAATAATAATTTTGAATACCCTATAAAGGAGATAATTAGATGCTTTGATAGTAATGTCATATATCTTATACAGTGTGAATGTAACCTACAGTATTTAGGTCAGACTAGTTGTCCATTACATAATAGGATCAGGGAACACCTCCTTAACATCAAATGGGGAAACTATCCAAACACTTTACAGAGGTACTGTCCATAATAAAAACCAATGGGTTTTAAATTTTGGGGTATTAAGAAATTGTTAAAAAAAACAGAGGAGGAGATATAGATATAGAGTTACTGCTAAGAGAAGCGAAACTAATATTCAACTTTAATACACTGCCCCCAAATGGTTTAAACGCTGAATTCGATCTAAATCCATTCATTTAGAAAAATAATTATGCTATATGTATGATCATGTTAGATTGTTTGTATCATAATATCTCTGACTGTCTGTTTTTAACTAAATTTATTTGAATTTATTTCGTGTTTTATAATTTTTGAGAATATCTTGGAATTTTTTAGGGAGTTTTTAAGAAATTTTTAATTATTTTTACTTCTGAAATGAGTCCAAATATAGTTCTATAACTAATATTTCTTAAGTAGATTTATGTCGATATAATATGTTAAAAGAAACAGGAAGATGAAGTCACTATAACATCAAAGAAGGAGTGTACTATTGGACTACATTACATGAACTGAATAGGAGCCCTTTAAAAAAACTGAAAGTCTAAAAATAAGTTTCTCTGACAGCATAAAAGAGCCGAGCAAGGGGACTTCCGGCGGACGGGACTTCTGGATGGAAGCAAGCTACAAGAGCTCCGCTCCTAACAGCCAAAAAGTGGCCTTTTTCGAAGCATCTCAAGACCATCCAGACCCCCACATCATACATCTTACTGGGAGACCCTGTTCTGGTCATCGCCAGTCGATATCTTAATTGTGTAGGGCGTTCCATCAACCCTAGCCCCCGGTCGCAGCACAGGTCTGAGAAGGCCGTTTGGCGCCGTGGCATGTGCTCTGCTGCCACGCTGTACCTAACTTTCATACCCGCATATTTAGACAGGGACACAGTGCCGTGCGGTGTACCTGCACAATGGAAACCCTCGCTATAAATGAATCGGATGCAGCTGACCAAGTATTGGCTGCAATAAAAGCCTTTTTTGTGCCTAAGCTGGATCGGCTCCTATCCTCCTGCTCTGCACAACAATGAATGCCTCAGAACAACCCCATCAGTTGGAGAGAAACACCTCGGGTCACACGGACCAGGTTCAGCATACTCCAATGAATGCTATTGTATCTTACCCACATGAGTTACCAAGTGATCCTCCAGGCCTAGCCTCTGCACAGCTGAAAACAGTGACGAAGACACCAAGGATAACCATAGCTCCCTTGCGCATGTGGATACCGGAACTTTCGGCAGAGTCATACTGGGCAGCAAATCGGGGCTTACTGTCGCCCCCCTTACACTCTCTGGTGCATAGCCAAGACGACCTCTTGAGAAATAATGGAAGCACTGCCTATTACTCACATAGCCCCGCAAACTGTACCGGGAACCCCCTTGTCTTACAAGACTCTTTGTCTTATACTGTATGCGGGACGGACTGTTGGAGGGGACAATCGGGGGTCTATTTGCCTACTGGTGTCAGGTGACTTTGTTTATGGGACTCCGCTCTGATGGGACACTGCTCTGGAACCTTGCATAGCAGTGGTCAGTGCAACATCTGATAGACAATTTTGTGCATCGTAAACTGTATGAGACCTCTGCTTCTGCATGAGCGGAGCCCTTGTGAACCTCTCCTGCTCATTTTTGATAGATTTATTCTGGAACTGCATATTGTCTGTCTTAGCCCTGTTGGCTATTGTTATTTAGATTTAGATATTGACTGCGGCTCACTTGGGTTACCGGTTGCCATTAACCTGCCCGCTCCAAAGGACACTTTTTTACTTATTGCCTCCCTGCTCTATTATGGTATTTATATGTTTTATTGGTAAAAGCAGTTTACTAGCCCACACTAGTTTTTCACCAGAGGTGACCTGATCTCATGTCCACATTTTCATCAACATAACTTGAATGAGTCGCCATGATGCACGCCATCTTGTGTTAAAGCGGTCATCTCACCCAGTACTCTTGTATTGTGTCCTACCTATAAATATTGAGCCAACAGGTACTTTACCACCAGCATATAATTACTCTCCACCTGATCAACAGTTATTTGAGAGACACAATCTACATGTACCCCGCGCCCACTTCAGGTCTGATTATGAGCCCTCTGTGCTATACAGTATCCCTACAATGAATAAGCTCACTAGTTCCACCACCCTAAATACAATACACTATAAAACCCACAAGGTGCACCACACCTTGCCCAATAATTTTTAGGCACATTTGGGCATGCTGAAACAACGGAATGGGCATTCTAATACCATGCACATCCTCATTTAATTGAGTCTGGTTTCTAGTAGTTTAGTTTAGTTACAATTATAATAATAAAACCTGACATCATATCAAAAGACTTGAATGATGGGCTTCAGAGGGGATCTAATGTACAACAAACATATAAAATTGTGAGGCGAACATTCACCCTGAAAAGTATATAACAGCTACTCTGCACTTTACTCTGAAGCCCTAGCAGGGCCACACAGGTTGCTTATAGACTGTGCATAGGCAATTTTATTTGTTTTATTCTGTTTAGTTTAGTTTAGTTTAATAAAGTTTACAAAAGGGAGAGAGTTCGGGTAATAGTTACTGGAGATACCTTGATGTCCATATGCACTGAATATATATGTTTATGTATTATATACACCTCTTCTATAATTTCAATTATTGTACATCTTGGAAATGCACCTCTTTTCACACACATTTGTATTGTGAACCAACAGCTAATGTTTCCAAATGACATGTATTCTGTATCAAGTGTTTTCTTTTCATAATGTCTATGGTAGACTCACTGAATGTGACTTCAAAAATTGACGAAATATCTGTATACATGTATTATATGCCTGAACTCTCTTTAATAAAAAGAATTTAAAAAAAAAAAAAAGAGCCGAGCAATTAATCCAGTGAATTATACATCTTGACAAAGGCACAGTATCGCGCCAAAGCGCGTAGACTGATAACCTGCAAAATATTCTACTGGCTCATTAAGATTACATAGAACGTTTGGACTACACAAACAGATAGAGACTCAAAACATATCCACGAAGACTAGGAACTATTTCTTCTAGACAATTACCCGATTGGTCCTCTGGAATCACGTGAGAGAAGAAATACACGTGATTGGGTAGAAGGTGTTGTCAGGGAACTCGAGAACACTGAGACAACAGACGGGTAATCTAACAGTCCTTTCAGCAAAAAAAAAAAAAAGACCGAAACACAACCCTTCCATAACCCAGGGAGAGAAGGTAGAAACATCGGAGGTCTGGTAAGAGGAACCGGGTAAAACCCAGTAGGTACATTTTCCTAACTTTTCTTTCTAAGAACTACTGTGCAACTAAGCATTCATAACATTATTCAGGGAGCAGTAGAAATTACATCACTGGAGCGGGGATAATATCAAAACTTAATAGTTGTGGCCACAACTTTTTTAGAATTATAATTGAACATTTATATTGTGCATAGAATTTTATTGAGCATGGAATTTTATTGAACATTTATATTGTGCATAAAATATTGTATAGGTTTTTTGTATAGGGACAGATACGTCAATAACTAGTTTTAATACGAATAGTAAAGTATATATTTAACCAACTTTGTGGTTATATTCTGCTCAAAATGTATTGTATTTATTTGTAAGTATAATATACCCATACCCAAAGCTTTCTTACCGCTTCCCAACCACTTCCTACTATTTCACACATACTCTTTCGTTATTGGGAGAAATAACGGTTATTTTGGGATAGCATTTTTGGGTTCAACCGTGGGACGATCTAAATATTTGTCTTTGTGCAATGCTTTTTTTTTAATTTCCTGGTTGAGCACTTCTCACTTTTTATTTATGAAAACTGTGACTAGGTGACTTGTCGTCCTAAGGCTGAAGGCAGAATTCCAGACATGGACCCATTGCCTAATTTACCTAGAGCAGACCTCTCAAAACTCCCTATTAGATAGAGGCAGTCCGTAATTTTGAGCTCGCTCTCACTGTCCCTTAAAGGCACCCCTATATACCTATTTACAGAAATTTCCCGTAGACCCACTTATAGACCCCCCAGATACGCCCACAAACCACCCCGATAATTTTGAAATTCAGACAAGTCTATAATAACACCACTACCCAACCATGACCCACCCCTTTCCCATATTGTCCTACCCACAAAAAGGAGAAGCCCCCCTCAACCTCCCAAGGCTCAAATGTTGGCATGTATGCTAGAGCTATATTGATGCGCATCACTGAGGAGGTCTACAGAAGCTAGAAACATTTTAGGCTGGGATAAATTTTGTGAGACCAGAATGATTTATTGCAGAAAGGTTCTTCTCAGTGGAAGATACATTTAGGTCAGATTGTGGAGATGTGGAGGCTGCTGTGGTGATGACCAAGTTTCTACACTTCTGTTTGTTCCCTGGTTGTGCACTACGGTTTTTATATATGCTATTATCAGCAGTGTTATTTTTGTAATTATACAGATATTACAAAACAGAATATGTTGGGTTTTTTTGTAAGTGATAACTTTACTAAGAAAAGAGAAGCCTTTTAAGTGAAAAATTAATTTCTTTCATATTGGCAAGAGTCCATGAGCTAGTGACGTATGCGATATACATTCCTACCAGAAGGGAGCAAAGTTTCCCAAACCTCCCACCACACCCACAACTCAGTTTAACGAATAGCCAAGTAGTGAGGGAGGTGATAACAAATGGAGTAAAATAGCATACAAAAAGAGGAACAGGAAATATAATTGTGCTTTTATACAAAAAAAAAAAACATAACCACCATAAAAAGGGTGGGCCTCAAGGACTCTTGCCAATATGAAAGAAATGAATTTATCAGGTAAGTTCTTATATAAAATATGTTTTCTGGAGGCGGGGCGTAGCCGTGCAGGGACATGGCCGCTGTATAGAAAAGCTCCGTGCAAGCCATAGGTCTCTAGACGAATAAGCATAGTAAAAACTGGGAATTTACACTTCAAATGCCTATGCTTTGCCAGATGAACCTTGCTCACAGATTCCGGTGAGCCGAAAACGAAGAAAAAGAGCTCCGTAATTGTAAAACAGACAAACCGCTATACCGAGTGGGGCAGACTACAATATGGCATGAGGCAAATGATTTTCCTACAAAAATAGTGTAAAGTATTGAGATCTCTGCTCAACAACCTAACTATACTACCACCTGGATCTGCAAGTTCCTTACAGCGGGATCTATTTGGAGGAGATTGATCGCAAGCGGTGCACCGCCATTACGCAAGACCACGCGGTAAGGCAATTTGGGAACAAGAGGGAGGAAAATACAGCACGATCAGAGAGGGAAAAAATAACTCACTATAGATCTTGGTCTAAGAAGTTTTAAAGGGTCGGCACTTAACACACATATCCTGGCCACGGTCAAATAAACTAATACCTTTAGAACAGGCCAGTGCAGTGTAAATACAGCAAACAGTGAACGAGAAGGGGCCACGGTGGAGTGTGAGAGGTGTACTTGGATTGACTATCAAAACCATATAACTTTAATTCTATCGATATCCACTCTCTTGCAGACACCCACTTTCTGAGACACACAATAGTAAGAACCTTGCTAAATCTCCTTCCCCAAACCATATATTGAAACAGCCTGAAACCCATAATAACTCGACAATGACAGCAAAGAAAAACACTAAAGCGGACAAAAAACTAACAGGCGTCACATCAATGAATTCTTTCTTCACTAGACAAGAAACAGAGACACATGAACAGGTGCAATCACCCCTAGGAGACGAACCTTCACAACAAGAACTGCGCTTTGTTACACATCCTACAAACTCAGACCAACTGTCTCAGATACAATCTACTATCTCACTATTACCCTCTAAGTCTGATCTCGCTGAGCTAAAAACATTTATTAAAACTGAAATGTCATCTCTGAGGAAAGACATAAATGAAATGGGGTCAAAACTTGAATACTTAGAAGAAGAACAGGATTCACTGAATAATATTGTGTCTGATGTCAATCACCAGCTGACAAGACACGAATCCATAGTTCAATCTCTCCAATTGAAAGTAGAAGATTTGGATAACCGTAACCGACGCAGCAACTTAAGAATAAGAGGTGTCCCAGAAGAAGCTACTAAGGAATCGCTGCCTTCCTACCTCTTGCAAATGTTTGAATATATTGCCCCAAATGTCAAGCTATCTGAAACATCAATGGAAAGGGCACATAGGGCCCTCAAACCACTCCCTATCCCACCAAAACCTCCCAGAGATATCATTATCAAATTTACAAACTATTTAGACAAGGAGGCTATCTGGAAACAAGTGCGACTCCAAAGAGAAATCAGATTTCAAACATACAGTATTCAAATATTCCAAGACATCGAAGAAAAGAAATTCGCTTCATCACCCAAAGATTACAAGAAAGGAAGGTGAAATACAGATGGGGATTCCCCTTCAGCCTAATTGTACAGAAGGAAGGTAGAACATACATATACAAAGACCCAACAGACATAGACTCATTTTCTAAAGGCTTGAACATTGATTTTCCACAATTTGACCCCCCGAATTCAAATACACACCAGAATGGCCCCCCTCTCCCTCAGAGACCACATTGGTCAACTGTTCAACGAAAGAAGAAAAAGACAGAAGATATTGCTTCAGACATATAAAGATGTTCGACAAGATCTGATAAGTATATAGAAAGTTATGTATTACTGTTGTTTGTTGTTGATTTAAACTTAGAATTAGGCATTGAGAACTCATTAGTCACCTCTTGAATTCATGAACATTAGATGAACAGTCTCGATCACGATATGACATACATACCAAAGAACAGACTACATATGTGATCAAAATATTATCCTTAACTTGAGAGGTTATACCTGTTATTTTGTTGAAAAGTTTACGTTACCATTATACCAAAAGTCATATAAACAGAAATGTTTTGTGTTAATGTTCTAAGTCTTGAATAAGAGATTGGGTTATTATTAACGAAACAGTTAAGATATGAGAAACTAAAAAGCCCTTGATTGGTTGCTATGAAGGTAATAGCAACAACAGACTTAGGTAGTAAGATACTCAGAAGATCATAAACATTGAGATAATGAGAAACAGTTGTTTATTTAAAACCAGTTGAACAATATTGTCATACCCAAACACACAGATTATAATGTTTAGATACTATAGTGTATAACTAAGTAATTCCCTACATGTTATATTTACCTATGAGCTAGAGACCTACAAAATGGCTTGCTACCTCATGATTGTTATTGTGATGACTCTAATTTTTACTTTCGTTTTTATTTGTTTTTCCTTTTTCTCAAATCTCTTCTTTCCATACCTAGTTGGCGGTCCTGTCCTATCCTGCAACCATAAAGCACTTTATAGAAAAAATACTTGTGTAAGTAACCTATATCCTATCTATATTAATCTCACATTTCATTCGGATTATGGCTAAACAAATAAAACATATCACACACACTAACGAATTGCAACTATACTCCATCAATGCAAAAGGTCTTAATATACCACAAAAGAGATCCTTGGTACTGAGAGATGGTCGTAGCCAGAAAGCAGATGTGTTGTTTCTCCAAGAAACACACTTTAGAAAAGGAAGAGAACCCAATACATTTGCTAGCCAGTTCGGAATCTGCTTTTGGGCTTCACATCACAAACATAAGAAACAAGGTGTTGGTATCATAATCAAAAGAGGTATCCCCTTCACAGAACTAAACACCATCAGAGATAGAGAGGGTAGATATATTATAATTGTCGGTATACTCTATAACCGACCAGTGACACTGGCTTCAATATATGCGCCTAACACAGGCCAACACAAATTCATTAAAAAAATCACTAATAAAATTTTAGATTACCAGAAAGGTCCACTTTTAATGTGTGGGGATTTTAACATAGTTTTAAACCCGGAAATAGACAGCTCTTCACAGCGATCATCACTACCTACCTCACAGTTAAATAAAATAAAAACATATCTCAAACAAATTGTCGCCCAAGATGTCTGGAGAACCCTCCATCCGTCCAGTAGGGACTATACATTTTACTCATACCCTCATGTGACTTACACTAGAATAGATTACATGTTTACAGACGTAAGTGGCCTGGCACTATTTAAATCAGCTAAAATTAACCCAATCACTTGGTCAGACCACTCAGCGGTGGTGAGCTCCCTCATATGGCCATCTAAACCCATAAAAGATTTTGTTTGGCGATTAGATGATTATTTACTTACCGACCCTATCAATACACTAAAAATTGATAAAGCTCTAACGGAATACTTCCAATTAAATACCTCACCATTAACATCTCCTCAAACATTGTGGGAAGCACACAAAAGCGTCATACGAGGTGAAATGATGGCCATAAAAGCTTACCATAATAAACTTAAAAGGGAAGCAATTAAGACATTCTTAGATAAAATCCAACAATTGGAAGACAGACATAAACATGCTCCTTCTAGTAAGGAGATACTAAGGGAACTGACCATCGAAAAGCAAAAACTAGCATCACACCTATCTAAAGAAATTAAGAGAAAAGCATTTTATAACCGACAAAGACAATATGAGGGCCGCAATAAATTCGGGAGGCTTTTAGCAAGGTACCTTAAACATAAAAACCACAAAAAATATATTTTACACATTACTGACGAACAAGGGCAATCTCAACACTCTACACCTAAAATAGCACGAGTATTTCAGAAATTTTTCCAAAACTTATACAATATTAGAAATAACCCACACCATCAATCAGAAAACCCTCAATTACGACCAATCGCAATAGATAATTACCTTAAACAATTAAAACTTCCAACTATCACTCCCGAACAAAAAGATACTTTAGATGAACCCCTGACGGTAGAAGAAATAAACCTAGTAATATAAAATATGTTTTCTTTCATGTAATTGGCAAGAGTCCATGAGCTAGTGACATATGGGATAGAAATACCCAAGATGTGGAAGTCCACAGAAGAGTCACTAGAGAGGGAGGGATAAAATAACAACAGCTATTTCCACTGTGAAATTAAATCCACACAATAATTAAGTTTTCCTTAAAAAAACTTAAATCAAAAGCAGTAGAATCAAACCGAGACAGCTGCCTGAAGAATTTTTCTACCAAAGACTGTTTCAGAGGAAGCAAAATACATAAACATGCTAAAAACAATAAAAGTATACAAAGAAGACCAAATTACTGATTTGCAAATTTGATCAACCGAAGCGTCATTCTAAAAAAAGCCCAAGAAATGGCGACTGAACTTAGTAGAATGAGCTGTAAATCTCTAAGGCGGAGCCTGCCCTGCCTCCAAATAAGCCTTGAGAAACAAAATCTTTAACGAGAATGCCAAAGAAATGGCAGAAGTTTTTTAACATTCTCTGGAACCACAAAAACAACAAATAGACTAGAAGTCTTCTGAAATCCTAGTAACCTTGATATAGAATTATAAAGCTCTTACCACATCCAAAGGATGTAAAGAACCCTCAAAGAATTATTTACGGATTAGGACACAAAGAAGGAACAACAATGTCTCTACTAATGTTCAAATTCACAACCTTAGGAAAAAAAGAAGTCCACAAAACAACTTATCTAGATGAAAAAATCAGATAAGGAGACACACAAGAGAGAGCTGATAAATCAGAAACTCTTGTAAAAGAAGAGATAGTCAAAAGAAATAACACTGGGGGCGTGTCCGGGATAGGACCCAAGATGGCCACTAAACTGGGAGCTCTGTATCCAGATTTACAATCCGCCTTGTTATCTGAAAATTGTGTAACCATCTGAATCTCTGTGCATCCAACACAAGAAGCAATCAGGCATGAGCTCATTCGCAGCTGTAACCAGAAACACTGCACTAGACCTTGAGCCACACGCAGCTCAGACTGTCTTCCCTCAGAAAGAACAATTGCGCTTCTACACTGCTCAGAAAAATGGACCGAGAGCTGCAAGAAAGACAGTTCTGTCGCAGGAGGGCGACTTTATGATCCCTGCTGTCGGCATGGGGAGCACTGTGATCACTCAGATTATCGCTGAAACACCTGCTGGGGACAGCCCTGATGCGAGAGCTGGAGTGGGATGAGGGCATTATCTTATGTCACAGTCCCAGATTTATCTGCACTACTTGTTATATATCTGGTCTGTGCTTAGGAAATGATTGCATTTTCTCTTTGAACTGCCTATTATGACAATGCGATAAAGGTATCTGATGTGCTCCTTAGCTTAGCCTATCATTTATATAAGCGCACCAGCATTATTCCATTCATTATTCTACCCAGTGTCAAATATTTTGCTATACGTATAGAAGTAGACATAGCCACATATAATTAACTTAGAATCACACACTGTCCTGTGACATGGTCCCAGCATTATATATACTGCTTGTTGTTTCTCTGGCTTGTGCTTAAGATTTTTTCAGTATTTTTTACTTAGATTGCCTATGAGGGCACTAGATATTTTACTCAGCCTAGACTAGCTTTTATATAAATTAGATGTGTCCAATATTCAGCTTAAGGGGGAATGTACAGAGGGATAGACACAGCCACACAGGATCAGCTTAGAGTTCTTGTGCATATACTAGAAATATTACCCCCTGTATTTACTGTTTCAATGCTAAGGGACAACAAATAGATTGTTAACAATGTGTATACTTTTTCTGTGTGGCATATACATTGTAAATGCCCTTGTAAGTGTGTGTCACGTATGTTAAGATGCTAAGTTGTAATGCCTGGGTATTTTGAAAGTTATAGTCTGTTAATATTTTGCTTGTGAACCAACACATCTATTGTTATTGGGGCTGCTTGTGTATTCAGCAGCCACAATATGATACAGAGATTCTGCCTATTTAGTAATTGTTCATTACTTGATATTTGATGGGAAAACATATTTATGAACATAATCTTGGTATAACATATGCATACAGTGTTTAAATCTGCTCCTATAGAGGTTGGTGTTTCCCAAATATCCTTTGCTTAGACCTAAGGGATATCTGAGATCTATAAGTGATCTATAGTTTAGGAAAGTGTCTAATAGAGGCTGACTCACTGGTTTATGATCTAAATGTTAAGTTAATTAACACTTCTTAGAATGGTCTGACTGTACTAATGGAAATGACAATCAACCTAAATTAGTTACTCCTTATTCCAAAGGCCCAAGAGTGGACCTATAGATTACCTATTTCCTCTGAGCCACATATCCTATGCTACTTGTTTATATGTGATTATTAATACGTACAGCATCTAATCCTTTATACGTTGTAGTACATATGAAGAGGTTCTTTCAAAAGCATTATCTATTAGTTACCCCAAAGGAACACGTGCGGCATAGTAGTTTATCCAATTTTGGCTCCCATTAATCTTTTTTATTTCATTGCCCTCCTTTTAAACTCAGAATTTCATGGACCCACTTAGGGTCCAGGTTGACATAAGAGGTGCGGTCGTATGGTATAGGTCCAAGAGTGGCCTATTTTCCTTAAAAATCCCCAACCTAGAGAGTTTCATCCAGGCCCAAAAGTGGTCTATGTTGTTGTAGGAGGGGGGAAAAAATGAGTGAAGTGTTGAGGTTTGATCTTCTAATAATGTACCTTGCTCTCCGTAACAAGCAATGTGTTCTGTTTTATGTTAATTGTATGCCATATGAGCAAACTGTTTGTTTGTATTTGTTTACCCTCAATAAAAATATATATATAAAAAAAAAAAGAAACAACACTTTCCAAGAAAGTAGATAATCTTCAAAGAAAATATGAGCTCAAAAGAAAGAGCCTGCAAATCTTTAAACAAAATAAGACCCCAAAAAGGAGAAATCAATAAATGAACAGGCTTGATACCAACCAAAGCCTGAACAAAACAGTGAATATCAGGAAGTTTAAACAACCTTTCTAGGAAATAAAACAGAAAGAACAGAGACTTGTCCCTTCAAAAAAATTGCAGACAAACTTATCCAAACCATCCTGAAAAAACTATAAAATCCTAAGAATTCTAAAAGAATGTCAAGAGAATTTATGAGAAGAACATCATAAAAATATAGGTTTTCCAAACCTGATAATACATGTTCCTTGAAACAGACTTATAAGCCTGCAATATAGTGATACAAACTGAGTCAGAGAAACCTCTATGACTAAACACTAATCAATTTCCATACCATCAAATTAGTAATTTGAAATCCAGATGAAAAAATAGCCCCTAAAACAAGAGGGCTGGCCAAAGAGAAAGCGGCCAAGGATGGCAACTGGACATCTGAACAAGATCCACATACCAAACCTGTGAGGCCATGCTGATGCTATCAGAAACACATGAGACTGTTCCAATATGATCTTGGAAATAATCCTTGGAAGAAAAAAACAGAGGCGGAAAGATGTAGTCAGGTTGCAAAACCAAGACACTGCTAATGCATCAACCATTTCTGTCTGAGGATCCCTGGACCTGATAAGGTACCTGGGAAATTTAGAAAACACATCTGTATAGAGATACCACTCTCCCGGATGTAAAAACTGACGGCTGAGATAATCCATCTCCCAAATGTCTAAACCTGAGATAAAAATCATAGAAATTAGACAGGAGATGAATTCCATCTAAGAACATATTCAAGATACTTCTTAATTGCTAAGGAACTGCGAGTCCCTATTTGATGATTGACATAAGCCACAGTTGTGGTATTGTCTGTCTGAAAACAAAATAAAAAGTTCTCTCCTAAAAGAGGCCAAGCCTAAAAGAGCTCTGAAAATAGCACAGAGTTCTAAAATATCGATTGGAAATCTCGCCTCTTGAAGTTTCCAAACCCCTTGTGCTGTCAGAGACCCTCAGACAGCTCCCCAACCTGCAAGACTTGCATCCATTAAGAATACAGTCCAGGAAGGACGAACAAAAGGAGGCCCCCTGAATAAAACGATGATAGTCTAATCACCAAAACAGAGAGAGTTAAGTGTTAGGATTTAAGAATATCAACTGTGATATCTGAAAACAATCCCTGCACCATTGATTCAGTATCCAAAGCAAAAGAGGTCTCAGAGGAAAAACGAGCAAAGGGAACCACGCCCGATGCTGCAGTTATGAGACCTAAAACTTCTATGCACATAGCCACTGAAAGAAATGTTCTAGACTGTAAGTTAGACAGGCTAATGCCAATTACAACTGACTTTTGTCCAATAAAGACAAAAACATGAACACAGAATCCAACTAGAAACTCAAAAAGAGGTGACCCTTGTCTGAGGAATCACGAAACTCTTAGGTAAATTAAATCCTCTAACCATGTCTTGAAGAAGCAAAACTAGTTGATTCATGAGAAATTCCAATAAAAGAAAAGATTAAGCTAATACCAAGATACCATCCAAATAAGGAAACACCACAATACCCTACTGTCTTATTACAGAAAGAAGGGCACCCAGAACCTTTGAAAAGATTTATAAAGCTGTCGCTAGACCAAATGGAAAAGCAACAAGTTGGCAAAGCTTATCTAAAAAAGAGAATCTCAGAAACCACAAGTGCTCTAAATAAAATAAAATATGAGGATAAACATCCTGTAAAATGGAGTGAACATGAAATGACCTTGCTGAACAAAAATGCATAATAGTCCTTATAAACGCAAACTTGAAAGTTGAGACTCTCACAAAACAAGAAAACAAAAGTCTTCAGATCCAAGATTGAACTGAATAAACCTTTCTTCGTTGGGACAAAGAATAGAATTGAATAGAAACCCAATCCCTGTTCCTGCTAAAGAACTGGTATAATCACTCCTGGAAAAAATTCACAGAGTGTACTGAGAAAGAAAGATTCTTCCCATAGAAGGTCTCATTCTAAAAAAATATACAAACCCTAAGAATAATATAGATTTTGGACTGAGTTCATCCAAAAACAAACTAATCTGCCCCCCACCAGAAGGACTGGTTTGAGAACCGCACCTTCATGCAGACTAATAACTAGTAATTATATAGCTTTTATCTCCCAGAAGGATACAAAAAAATGCTTTTTCAGTGCTTACACTCAGAGTTAACCAAATTAGCAGCAGTTGTTATTATTACCCAAATAAATGGTACACAATAAATTGACCTCAAAAGGCCGAAGGGCTGTATTAACCCTGCCGGGATATGAATCTATGACCCTTGGACATTCACCAACTGATCTACATCACCGGACTAAAAGTAGGCAGAAAAAACTCTCAACCTCCAAATAGTGGAGATAATAGAAATCAAATTATTATCCTAACAAGCTAGAGATAATAAAAAAACATTTGAAATAATAATAATAGATATAGTAAACATAATAAAATGAATACATCAGAAGTAAATAAACAGAGTTATATACTTGAAAATCTAAAAACTGCTTATGCTAACTGTTCAACGACAAAAAGGTTGAAAAAAACAGTAATGTCAGCCACAGATAAAGCTGAGCTAAAAATATAAACAGTACATGAATATGCTCTACTAAGGTCATATTCAAACTCTATGAAAATAGTAGTAAAGTCCCAAAAGGGAATCAGGATAAATCATTCTTTAGAACATAATACAGATAATATCTTGAATAGGAAAAAACCTCAGGAGCAAAATTAAAATCTTAAAATCCAGATTTTAAAATAACATAGTTATAAGGAGGACTAGGCTCCTAAAAGCTAAAAAAAAAAAAACATTTTCCTGAACAAAGAGTGTTCAAATGAGAAATAAGGAGAATTTTTAACAAAACTGTCTCTGATACAGGATCCTTTGAACCAAAGAAAACCTTCATCAGTGGAATAAACTTAAGTATGCTGTCGGTCAGAACAAAATTAATTAAATCTTAACAATTCTGAAACGACCTTGTAAGTTTATTTAAAGGCATAATAGCAGTCATTACCTTTTATGATAAAAGCAATAACATGTGATGTTTGCAGATGAAATCAAGTACATGAACTGAGTAAGTAAAAACAGAAAATAGGTTTAAGCCTGATGAAACGACCAGCTAACGGTCGAGAAACGCGTAGCGGTACTTTTATGGATTAAAGATTGTTTTACTTCACGGAAGTTGTCCTTCGTTTTATTCCGACTTTGGAAGGGCTAACGGATTTTACACACTCTGCAGTATTGCAACAAAACTCTTGATAAGAAGGTTATTTACCCTGACCAGAGTCACACAGATACTCACCTGCCTTGGTTCAGACGCAGCAGACCACAGATCCACCAGTGTGCTAACCACTGAGAGTGTTAGTCTGCCCGATAGCACCGGTCACAGTACGGTGCATATCCCTTCGGTAAGCCTTTTTGATTCCATTTTTTATGCTCATGACCAAACTTTATTACGCTATGTGGCGCCCTCTTTTTTACTTCTAAAAACAGAAAATGTCATTGTACATGTAGAAACATTATTAGCATAAAATATAATAAATAAATGCCACATAACTGAGCTGAAGAAATAACAACAGCTTAATAATGAAAAAAACACACTTAGTTTTGTAGAATAGTGTTTCAGGGCATTATAGTTTCTACAGTAACATCAGAGTCAGGATCAGAATGAGACATCTCGCAAAATGTAAAAATAACATTAGGCAAAATATTAAATTTCCACAATGTAACAGTTTCAGTAAATAGAAAAACAAAGATAGTATTTTTTATTTTATTTTTTAAAACAAAAAATAAAATAAAAAAGCAGGCATAATAGCTTTCAAAATTCATGAAAACAGCAAGCAATAGAGGTAGAGGGGTAAAATAACTAAATTTGGCACCAAGAATGACGCATTCAGCAAAAGAAATGTAAAAATTTTGGTGCAAAAGCAATACCAGAAAATGACATAACTCGCGTCATAACAAACGCAATTTCACGCCAAAACAACTAGCGTCAACAAAGACCCAGGAAATTACGAAATTTGCACCATCAAAGGCGCGACTTTGCGGCAAAAAAATTGCAACAAAAAAGACGCAATAAAAAACAGCATTTTGCATCCTCGCGAGCCTAGATTTGCCCGCAAATTTTTTTTTAAAAAAACAAGTCACATTAGAAAAAGACTGAACCCCAGGTAAGTAAAAAAATTAAATAAACTTCTCAACATGATTCCTATACTGAAACTGTTTAGACTGCAAAGGGAAATATACATATACCTGACTCATGGCAAATATAAGTAAAATACATATATTTAAAACTTTATATTAATACATAAAGTGCCAAACCATAGCTGAGAGTGTCTTCAACAATGATACATACTTACCAAAAGACACCCATCCACATATAGCAGATAGCCAAACCAGTACTGAAAACTATCAGCAGAGGTAATGGTATATAAGAGTATATCGTCGATCTGAAAAGGGAGGTAGGAGATGAATCCCTACGACCGATAACAGAGAACCCTTGAAAAGATTTCCCGTGAGAGAAACCACAAAATCAGTAGGCGATACTCTCTTCACATCCCTCTGACAAACACTAAACTCTGAGAGGAATTGGGCTTCAGAATGCTTAGAAGAGTTTATCATAGAAGAAATCTTAAAAAAACAAGCACAAACTTACTTCACCACCTCCATAGGAGGCAAAATTTGTAAAACCGAGTTGTGGGTGTGGTGGGAGGTGTATTTATAGGTATTTGAGGTATGGGAAACTTTGCCCCCTCCTGGTAGGAATGTATATCCCATACGTCACTAAGTCATGGACTCTTGCCAATTACATTAAAGAAAATAGACAGCAAAGATGTTCCTGCACTGAGAAGCATGTTATGTCACTGTCTACCAAAATGGCAGTGTCAGTTATGCTTATCAGCCAGTAAACATTCAGTCCTTAGGGTTGAGCTATACAAAAGCTTTCAAAATCAAAATAAACAGCTTTAGTTGAACTAATTTTTATTGGGTGCAAAAAATAATATCATAGATGAAAAAACAATACAAAGTTTACATCGTAGCCACCATTGACCCACCTCACATTGGGTGCAAGACTTATTCAAACTAATTAAACAATCAATACGTTACATAGGACCCATGTTACAGCTGGGCCTCCGGTAGACTTTTTGCCCTCTACATTTTTATGAAAATCTATATATAAAAAAAATATAGTCAACATGAATAACAGGGAAAAAAAGAAAAATAAAAAGAATATAGTAAAGAACTGTCAGATTTTTGTTGTCTCTGTTTCCAGTCTCTTAAGGCTAGATATCTCGGTTATGTCTCTAACTAAGCTATATTTCCTATCCAATGTGGCCTCTCAAGCTCTCCTTGTGGTGTGGTTCAATTAAGGCTATCCCCGGCTCCCCCCATTATCCAGTAGAACCAAATTTTGCCAAAAGTGTCCATCTTATTTTGTAAATGGGAGGCTGTCTCATGCATAGCATACATTCCGGCTAATTTGTTGATAATCTCTGGCCATGTAGGTACCCCTGTCTTCCAGTGTTTGGCTATTGAGGTCCTAACTATAGTGAAGATAATTCGGAAGAAAGTGTTTATGTGGGAGTTGTAGCCCTTAATTTTAGTGTTTAGTAAAGCTTGCGGGGCACTGACACTGATTCGGTCTCCGACCAAGTTGGATAAGAGATCTGAAGTCTGATCCCATATATTTTTAACTTTGGGACATTCCCACCACATATGTATGTATGTACCTTAAGTCTTACATCCTCTATAGCAAAAGTTGGTGTTTCCTTTGAGAGAGTGTGCCACTCTTTCAGGAGTCAAATACCAGCGGAACACCGATTTTACGCTATTTTCCCTGAGGTCCGCACTCAACAAACCCCTACTCGTCTCGTATGTTATAGTGTGCCATTCCTCTGTCGTTAGGTCAATGTTTGGGTCTCTTTCCCATCTGCTAACAATGGGTGGTTTGTTCTTTATTCTAGCTGATTGTATAGCTTGATACATATGTGAGATAGCTTGTTTGGGCCTGTGTTTGCGCTACATTGTCTCCCAAGCGTCGTGGGATGGTCTACCCTCCCGCCTTGAATGTAGGACTGAATAGCCGTGGAGATCTGCAGGTATAGAAACCATTGCAGAGGGAATGGTTCTAGTTTCTCTCGTAGTTGTGTGAATGTGACTATAGAGCCTTGTTGTAGAAAATCTGCCACTCTGTATAGACCCTTATTCTCCCATTTATCTACATGAATGCAACAGTCACCCGGGATTATGTATTTTAACGGTTTTTCAAGAGTATATTGTGACACCAGCTTGTGGAAGTTAATTGATTTATGCCACTGTCGGCCAGATATCAATAGTGCTTGCGGTGTGAAACCTTTAGCGGGTCTCAAAACCTCTTTCCGCCACAGCACCTCGCCTGGCGAATTGAGTCCCCCCATAGCAGCCTCTAGAGCAGGCCAGACAATGACACAGTTCCTTCTCCCTAGTGTCGCAGTCTGGGATAGTCTGGCAGCTTGGTAATAGTCCCTTAAA
Source organism: Bombina bombina (assembly GCF_027579735.1). Lineage (NCBI taxonomy): Eukaryota > Metazoa > Chordata > Amphibia > Anura > Bombinatoridae > Bombina > Bombina bombina. Next base: position 181,206,602 of record NC_069507.1, read on the forward strand.
TTGGGGAGTCCTACCCCTCCTAGTTGTCTGTGTCTCGTGAGAATGACTTCGGGTATCCTGGCATGTTTACCTCCCCTTAGAAAAGAAACTAGTTTAATCTGGATAGCATCTAAGTCTTTGTTAGGGATCTCAATCGGCAGTGTCCTAAAAAGGTATAGAAGTCTGGGTAAAATATTCATTTTGATTGATGACAGTCTCCCATGCCATGAGAAGCTATACTGTTGCCATTTTGTGATGTCCTGTTTTATAGTCTTGTATAGAGGAGGGTAGTTGGCTTGGTAAAGTTTCTCAAAATTTGGTGTCAATCTAACCCCCAAATATTTCACATGGTCATATGCCCATTTGAAATCAAAGTTAATCTCCAGTAATTTGATAGTGGGTCTAGGGATTGCAATAGGAAGGGCCTCACACTTATCCGAATTGATCTTATATCCCAAAATCATGGAAAACTTGTGCAGGATATCATAAACAATGGGTAAAGAAATAGTCGGCTTGGTTAGGGTCAGGAGGACATCATCTGCGAATAGTGTTAATTTATGGGATTTTCCCTCTATTTCAAGACCCCTGACCCCAGCCTCCCCTCGAATGTATTCTGCTAATAGCTCTATGCATATGGCAAAAAGCAGAGGCGATAATGGGCACCCCTGCCGGGTCCCATTTAAGATGTTAAAAGTGCAAGATTGGTGACCTATTGCTCTCACACATGCGGTGGGGCTGGAGTATAGGGTGTTTATTGCAGAGACAAAGGATCCCTCAAATCCCATTTCTTTTAGTACCGTCTTCATGTAACCCCAGTCCACCCTATCGAATGCCTTCTCCGCATCCAGAGAGAGGAGCAGAGAAGGCACTCCGTGGCTCTTAAGATAATCTATTACCGACACCATCCGTCTTATATTGTCCGGGGCTTCCCTGTCTTTAATAAAGCCAACTTGATCTGGATTGATTATGGTGGGGAGAATATGTTTTAACCTGTTAGCTAAGATTTTTGTGATTATTTTGATATCCTGGTTAATAAGGGATATTGGCCGGTAACTAGAGCAGTGTTTTGGGTTTTTCCCTTGCTTAGGAATGACTACTATTTTAGCCTGAAGCAGGTCTCTAGATAACATCCTGCCTTCCATTATATGGTTTGCTAGGTGCGTGAGGTGTGGGGTTAATAATCCTGCAAACATCTTATAGTATTCACTTGATAGGCCATCAGGTCCAGGGGCCTTACCTGGCTTGAGGTCCTTAATAACTTGTGCCACCTCTATCATGGTAATTTTGGAGTTTAAGGAGTCCCTATCTGCGTCTGTAATTTTTTTCAAATTTGCTTTGGTGAGAAAATCACCTAGCAGAGTGTCAGTGGTTGCACAGTGGGAAACTTTTTTGCCGTCATATAACTCACGATAGAATGAAGCAAAGGCATCTACTATCTCTTGGGGGTGGCTCGTCTCTCCCCCGTCCTCCCTACATATAGAGGGAACGGATATCGCTGTATAGTTATCTCTGATCTTTTTGGCCAGATATTTATCCGGTTTGTTGGCATAAAGGAAGTAATGAGTCTTCAATCTATGTGCATATTTTATCGATTGTTTGTTGAGGATCTCATTAAGCTGGCAGCGTTTTTGGTCTAATAGTTTTAGGGTAGAATTGGTCATGTTGAGTTTATGTTTCCTCTCTAGACTTCCAATTTCTCTAGTCAGTCTGTCAGTTGTCAAGGTTGCAGTCTTTTTAAGCTGTGCCTTCTCTTTAATTAACAGGCCTCTAATAACCGTTTTGTGGGCGGCCCATACCGAGACTGGATTGTCTGTGGTGTAGTACTCTTCAATGGCCCTTAACAATTTCTCTTTTGTCAATGGGTTCTGGAGGCAAGTTGGATCAAATGTCCAAGTTTGTGTTCTATTGGGATTTTTAATTCCTTGGAGTAGAGTCTGTGTAATGGAATGATCCGACCAAGTGCACGGGTGAATTTGAGCTGAAAGTAATAGTGGGCGTAGAATCTGGCTGATCATGATATAATCTAGTTTGGAGTAGCTATTGTGTGCTGTCGAATAAAATGTTGTGTCTGTTGTGACCCCATATAAGGAGTTCCATGTATCTACTAAAGTATGTGGGGATAATGATTTTAAAACTGCACTCGCTACCTTCTTTTGGTGATTTAGTTTTTTAGAGGAGAGTTGAGACCCCGAGTACCTGAGTGCCTGGAGGTCAATGTTCAAATCCCCCGCTAAAATTATTCTTATATGTGACCAGCCCGTTAGTAGCCGCGTGATCTCCCTAAAAAATGCATCTTGTTTCTCATTTGGGGCGTATAGGTTGCAAAACAGGATATCAACCCCCTGAATCTGACCCCTCACCAACAAATACCTTCCCTCTTTGTCAATAATCGAGTCAAGGTGTACAAAGTGTAATGAGTCATGTAGTAGTATCGACACCCCCCCTTTTTTTTCCCCCCCTGCAGTAGAGTGATAGCTTTGAGAAAAGCCTCTGGACCAGTATTTAGGGAGCTGCTGTTTAGTAAGATGAGTCTCCCGCAGATAGATCACATTCGCCTGGAGGCGTCTGTAATGGTTGAACGCTGTGCGTCGTTTCATGTCTGAATTTAACCCTCTCACATTGTGTGAGACTAAATTAATCTGTGGTAAGGTCATTAGATTTGACTAGAGCACATGCATATCTGAATCCCAGAAACCATACCTGGTATAAGTGAGGGAGGTGTATGGCCAGGAGTCCTAAGTCTGGATAAGCGTCGGTCACCACAACATACAAGCATGACAGGTTATAGATATCTACATTATTGCATCTGACAGTTAAAAAAAACAGTTGAGGAAAAAGGGAAAAAAGGAGAGGAAGTCCAGACAAATAGCCAGTGCAAACGGTTTATTCTTCTGCTAAGTGATGTTAACAAGGGTAGCTTGAACTAGCTAACATGTTTCGCGCATGTCTCATGCGCTTCTTCAGAGAAAAAAAACAGATTGGCAGTAAATAAAATAAAAACTTAACTCTAAATTGAACTAAAACAATAACATTCTGAGCATTAAAAGAACTAGGCATATAACTATGCATAACAATGGGATGTGCAGTATTTCTGATATAAACATGTTTAGAACTTTCAGGATACAGGTATGAGTAACACCAGTTTTTGGTCACAAAAAGAAAAAATCTCCTCCCGGAGCGAGCCCTAGAGCCCAACCAGGGAAAAGAATTGAACACAGACCTCTGCGACTTTACCTAGCAGTCCAGTTCATGGTTTCACCTTTTTCTTCTTTGCCACTCTGGACCACCGAGGCCCACCCGCCAAGGACCGTGTCTCCTTACTAGCAGAGTGTTGTGATGAGGCAGGATCCTCAGGGATTGCTGGTGTTTCTACATTCAGATATTGGCATATTTCTGGGATGTCCTGTGCTGATTTAATCGTGTACATCTTGTGGTTGTGGGAAATATGCAACGCAAAAGGATATCCCCACCTGTATGGGATGTTATGTTTCCTCAGTTGAGACGTGAGGGGACGTAGAGCATATCTTTTTTGTAGTGTGCGGGCACAGAGATCTTGATAGAATTGAATAATTTGTCCCTGAAACTTGAAGGGTTGGTGTTGTCTGGACGCTGACATGATGCTTTCTCTGTCAGGGAATCGTAGCATCCTAACTATGACGTCCCTGGGTGGGAGGCCCTCCTTTGGTTTTGGCTTCAGGGCCCTGTGAGCTCTTTCCATCGCGAAGTCTGTTTCTCCTTCTCCGCCTGTGATAGCTCTAAAAAGGCGCTGCAAATATGAGGGTAGATCTGTGGCTTCTATACTTTCCGGAATCCCTTTTAGTCTGACATTGTTCCTTCTGTTTCTATTTTCTAGATCCTCCATTTTATCTTGGAGATCTAGAAGCTGTTGTTGGTTGGATGCTATAGATTCTGAATTGGAGGTTGTGGTTTCAGCCAAGGTTTCATGCTCAGTCTCTATTGCTTCTACCCTGTCTCCCAGGTCAGATAGATCTTGTTTAATCTCGGCCAAACTATTAGTGACTGAGGAGTGCAAGTTATCAATTTTGTTCATCAATTTTTCCAGCCCTACTGCCATATCTTCCATGGAGACAAGGGCCTGTAGGTCAGCTTTTGTCATAGCTCCACATGTCCCTGGTGTGTCCCCCATGCTCGCCATGGAAGCGTGGTGTCTCTCTTCTAACTCCCCATCCACCTCCTCTGCGGCCAGCCCTTTAGTGGATCTTAAATATGTATCTAGTGCTGTGGACTTTAGATTTTTGTCTGGTTTATTAAGTTTTTTGGCTGCCATCTTAGTGCCACTAGGGAAGGCTGTGTGGGGCCTTGTTTATCGCCACCAATATCAAAGTTGCTATATGGGAGGCTTACAGAGATCCCAGGAAAGGCTACAGGCCTATTTTTGTTCAAAGACCCCTCTGCTCACTTAGCGGTATATTACTTATCAGTCACTAATTAACCTTGGTTGCACCGCCACTCCGCTAGAGTATGTTGTGTCAGATCTATTATACCCTTACAGGGCCTTCCTGGTGTTTCAGGGTAATTCCCAATAAATTTTGAAGTACTGTGTGCGAGTTATGATCTCAGCCGTTTACTTACTAATGCTGCCGGGTGTCACAAGTGCTGCCGCCAGTGAGGCCTATTATCGATCTTCCAATTGTCCTGCTATAGGGAGAACAACAGCCTCCGTGTCTCTCTCCCCTGCGAGCTGAAGGATGCCGAGTGCTGGCCGCAGGTCGCGGCTAAAAGATGGCCATGTGCCAGGGGCCGCACTGCATTGCTTAGAGTGTAGTCCCAATTATCTCACTGCCGCTAGTTCTCACTAAGTGGGCAGATGCGCCCCAGCTCAATTACCATCGGCTCACTTGATGGCCTCTCTGCGATGACGGACCTGTTGCTGCGTGGCAGAGGAAAAAATATGCGCCAAGTCTCTCGGTCAGGTTTACAGCCTACCCCTCTGCTTTTCCTGAGGATATTTCGCTGAAAGTGGTCTCTTATTGTAGATATCCTCAGCAGAGGTGTTTTAGATTATAAAGAAAGCCTCCAAACATGCTTTTTTACTTTTAAGCTTTGGTTGCTGCACAGAGCTGCCAAGTTAAGCTGCCATCTTAGAGCTTGGCTAGACTCCGCCCCTCAAAATAAACAGCTTTAAAGGGACATTCCATCCAAAACTGGAATCCACATGGATACATTTCAGTTTTGAATAGAAGTATTTTTGTAATATACATGCATTGACAAAATGTTTCTAGTAAAAGATATAGCTGTTTCAAAAGTGTATTTAAGTATGCACCGTGCACCAGCATTTTAAACAGAACATATGCTCAGAGAGCCTAAGGTGCTTGTACCATCTGGTATTGACTACATTTGTTAATTGCTGACATGATACAAGCCCCACTAATGCTCTGAGCAACTGCAGTATTTAAAATAATGGTGCACTGAGAATATCTTGTTATGCTTCACATGCACAACACTAAAACAGTAATAACTTTAACTAGAAGCATTTTGACAATACATGTATATTGCAAATATGTTTCTATTCAGAGATGTAATTTATCTATGTGCATTTATATTTTGGCCGGAATGTCCCTTTAATGTTCTGTTCATGCAAAAATATTTTTAAATAAGTACTCTCCTTCATATCAATTCTAAATTTAAAATATCCCTTTATATTAAAGAATGGTTATAGGGACAGTATACACCAATTTTCATTTAACTGCATGTAATAGACACTACTATAAAGAATAATATGCAGAGATACTGATATAAAAATCCAGTATAAAACCATTTAAAAACTTACTTAGAAGCTTCCAGTTTAGCTCTGTTGAAAAGGTTAGATGGAACACCCACTGCAAGTGGTTCTATAGCAAAAAAACAGACACTCCCCCCTTCCTCTGCATAAGAAAAGGCTCTTTACACAAACAGAAGCAAGCTGGAGTATGTATACATCAGTATTCTCCTAAAACTTTGGGCTTGGTTAGGAGTCTGAAAAACATAAATTATGCTTACCTGATAATTTTATTTCCATTGAGGGGAGGAGAGTCCACAGCTTCATTCATTACTAGTGGGAATTAAGAACCTGGCCACCAGGAGGAGGCAAAGACACCCCAGCCAAAAACTTAAATGCCTCCCCCACTCCCCTCATCCCCCAGTCATTCAGCCGAGGGAACAAGGAACAGTAGGAGAAACATTAGGGTATAAATGGTCCTAGAAGAGAATATTAAAATTAGGTCCATCCATCGGAGATACGGGCGGGAGCTGTGGACTCCCCTTGATGGAAATAAAATGACCAGTAAGCATAATTTATGTTTTCCATCTAAAGGGGAGGAGAGTCCACGGCTTCATTCATTACTAGTGGGAACATATACCTAAGCGCTAGAGGACACTGAATGAAACCGGGAGGGTAAAAGGCGGACCCTTAATCTGAGGGCACCACAGCCTGTAGAACCTTTCTCCCAAAAACCGCTTCCGCAGAAGCAAAAACTTTTAAATTTGTAAAACTTAGTGAAGATATGCAAGGAGGACCAGGCTGCATAGAAGCCTCATTCTTGAAGGCCCAAGATGAAGCTACCGCTCTAGTGGAATGAGTCGTAATCCTCTGAGGAGGCTTATGTCCCGCTGTCTCATAGGCCAAGCAGATCAGGCTCCTCAGCCAAAAAGACAAAGAAGTAGCAGAAGCCCTCTGACCCCTGCGCTTACCTGAATACACGACAAAAAGAGAGTTAGATTGTCTGAAATCCTTTGTGGCCTGAAGAATTTCAAAGCACAAACCACATAAAACACAAGATAAGGGGGCTCATATTGCAAGGCTGCCAGCTCAGAAACTCTGCGTGCCGATGCAATGGCCAACAGAAAGAGAACCTTCCATGATAGAATCTTTATGTCAAGAGAATGCATAGGTTCAAACAGAACATTCTGCAAGACCTTAAGTACCAAGTTTAAGCTCCAAGGTGGAGCAGACTACTTAAAGACAGGCCTGATTCGAGACAGAGCCTGAACGAAAGATTGGATGTCAGCGAGATTAGCGAGTCTCCTGTGTAACAGAACAGATAAAGCCGAAATTTGCCCTTTTAGGGAGCTAGCGGCAAGACACTTCTCCAATCCCTCTTGAAGAAAGGATAAAATCCTGGATACCCTCACCCTTTGCCAAGGGTAGCCATGAGTCTCACACCAGGACAAGTAAGTCCTCCACACCTTATGATAGATGCGACGAGTGACCGGCTTTCTTGCCTGAACCAAAGTGTCAATCCCATTTTCCACAAAACCTCTTTTGACCAAGACTAAACGTTTAATCTCCATGCAGTCAGCCTCAGAGAATCGAGGTTTTTATGTTAAAAAGGACCCTGTTCCAGCAGATCCCTGCATCAGGGTAACCTCCACGGTGGAGATGATGACAACCCCACCAGATTCGCAAACCACGTCTTCCTCGGCCACGAAGGAGCAATCAGAATGGGGGATGCTCTCTCCTGCTTTATATGCGCCACTACATGAGGAAGAAGCGGCAACGGAGGAAATATGTGTCTATTAGCTCTGCTTGGGGGTCCCTCGACCTCGATCCATATCGGGGAAGCTCAACCTGGATGCCATGAGATCGATCTCCAGTGTCCCCCACCTGAGACAGATCTCTGCAAACACTTTGGGGTGAAAAGACTATTCCCCCTGGTGAAAAGTCTGCCTGCTGAGAAAATCCGCTTCCCAGTTGTCCACACCCGGGATGTGGATCGCAGAGAGCGAACAGTTGTGGGTTTCGGCCCACTTCAGTATCCAAGACAACTCCCTCATTGCCAGGGAGCTCCTTGTGCCTCCCTGGTGGTTGAGGTAAGCCACTGAGGTGATATTGTCCAACTGGAACCTGATAAAGTTGAAGTCTCTCAGATGAGGCCACGCCTCCAGAGCGTTGTAGATCGCCCGAAGCTCCAGAATGTTTAAGCGAGACCACTTCCCCTGTGCCATCCTGGCACCCCAAACAGCTCCCCATCCCGCCACACTCGCGTCCGTGGTAACAATCTCCCAGGACGGTCTGAGGAAGGATGTCCCCATAGACAGGTGATCCGGGCGGATCCACTGGGAGAGGGAAATCCGAGTCTGCGCATCCATGTGTATCGGCTGGGACAGATAGGAATGATCGCCATTCCACTGTCTCAACATGCACAATTGAAGAGGTCTGAGATGAAACCTGGTGAAAGGAATGATGTCCATGCTGGAAACCATGAGCCCAATCATTTCCATGCACTGAGCTACAGATGGTCTCGCTGTAGACTAAAGGGCAAGACAGGTAGTCGCCATTTTGCGCATCGCTTGTCCGTGAGAAAGATCTTCATGGACACAAGTCTATGATCGTGCCCAAGAACTCCATTCTGGTATTGGGAACCAGAGAACTCTTCTCGAGATTGATCTTCCAACCATGAGATTGAAGTAACTGCAGCAGGACCCTGTTGTGGACCTCTGCCAGATGGGATGACGGCGCCTGAACCAGAATTTTATCCAGGTAGGGCGCCACCACAATACACTGTGATTTGGCTACTGCTTGGAGGGCCCCCAAGACCTTGGTAAAGACTCTCCGGGCCATCGCCAGACCGAAGGGGAGGGCCACGAACTGGAAATGCTGATCCAGAAAGGCAAATCTGAGGAACCTGACATGATCCCTGTGAATCGGAACATGAAGGTAGGCATCCTATAGAGGTCAATAGTTGCCCCTCTTGAACTAAGGGAAGAATGGATCTGATCGTTTCCATTTTGAACAATGGAATGGACAGAAACTTGTTTAAACATTTGAGGTCCAGAATCGGGCGGAACGTGCCCTCCTTCTTTGGGACCACGAACAAATTGGAGTAATACCCTAGACCCCTTTCTGCCTGTGGTACTGGTAAGATAACCCCTTGAGTGGAGAGATCCCGCACACAACCCAGAAAAGCCTCTCTTTTTTCCGGCCTTGAAGACAAGTTTGACAGAAGGAATCTGCCCCTGGACGACCACCTCCAGAACCCAGGGGTCCTGAACATTCCGCAACCAGGCATCTAAGAACAGAGACAATCCGCCCCCCACTCTGTCCGCAGACCAGTCGGGGGCCACCCCTTCATGCAGACGTAGTCTGTGCTGCTTAGACTTGTTCAAAGCTTGAGCAGGCTTCCAGGCGCCCTTTGGATTGGTCCATTTTCGCAGTGGGCTGTGGGAGTTGCGCCTTAACCCCCCCGAAAGGGACGAAAATTAGCACCCTTAGGTTTCCCCTTCTTATCCTGGGGAAGGAAGGCACCCTTGCCCCCTGTAACTATGGATATGATATAGTCCAAACCTGGACCAGACAGCAGCCTTGTCTTAGAGGTCATGTCCACCGACCAAGATTTTAGCCACAGAGCCCTGCGTGCTAGAACCGAAAAACCTGATACCTTGGCATTCAGGCGGATAATTTGCATATTAGCGTCACGAATGAAGGAATTGGCCACCTTTAGGGACTTAATCTTTTCCTGCACTTCCTCGAAAGAGGGTTTACCCTCAATCATATCAAACAAGACATCGCACCAATATGACGCAGCTCCAGCAACCGCGGCTACCGCCGCTGCCAGTTGAAAAACAAACCCTGTGTGTTGAAACATCTTTCGTAACATGTTTTACAACTTCTCCTTGAATGAAGAACTATTCTCTAAAGGAATCATTGTGTGCTTAGCGAGCATGGAGATGGCCCATCCACCTTGGGAATGGTCCCCCAAAACTCTAGCTGGGTCTCCGGGATGGAGAAAAGCTTTTTAAAATGAGAAGGGGAAAAGGAAGAACCTAACCGCTCCCACTCGTTCTTTACAATGTTCGCCATCTTGACAGGAACCAGGAAAGTCTGGGGAACCACCCTGTCCTCGTAAACCTTATCCAACTTAGGAAAGGAGGGCTCCTCAGGAAGCTTGGGTTCCGGGACCTCTAAGGTAGCCAGCACTAGCCTCAATAAGAAATGCAAGTTCTCTCATCTTAAACCGAAAACCGGGTTACTCCACTGCCGGAAGGGGTTTAGATGACACGGACTCCGACCCCGAAAGGGCCTCTTCCGATGCGTCAAACTGGGCCTCGTCATCGTACTACCCCTCTGGGGCATCCAACAGAGACAAATCCTGGGTCGGGCCGCTATGAAAAGCTCTACGCTTGCGCTTAGCAGAACGCGGCAAAGCATGGATCCCCTTAGCGACTGCCGTTTCAAGCTGGTCCGCAAAATCCCGCGGCCAAGCAATCTCCCCTGTTGGGGTAACAGTCGGAGTCAGTGGGTAGGAGAGTGACGTCGCTACAGCCTATAGAGGGTGTGTGCGCCGCTGTCCAATTGCAGCCTCAGAATGTCGGCAAAGGAAAGAGAAGCACTGTTGGCGTGGTGCCAGCTAGAAATATGGATCAAGCCAAATCCAAAAGTAAAAGGTAGAGGGAAGCAGCACTCTTACTCCATAGTCCTTAAAATCCAAAGGTTTATTTCAAAAGAGTTTAAAACATGTAGGTGAGTAGACAAGCACAGCACAGTACAAATGCAAGCTATACAGGTGGAGGGGGGGGGAGCAAATCCTTACATGTTTCGTGCTATGCAGCACTTAATCATAGGATAGCTCACCACCTGTGCAGCACACCTTTAAAGGAGCAATGGCCAATCATTCAAAGCCATAGTATACCCAAAATGAATGTCTCAAAGGCAGACTGCACAGGTGTGAGAAGAAATGGTGTAACATAACAATACAAAAGCAAAAAAGGTACTTATTACATAGAAAGTACAAAAGTGAAAATAAAATAAAAATAAATGTAAAAAAACACATCAATAGATCATGTTACACACGTTCCAAATTAGTCTCAAAAAGAGAAATAATAGTAAATCTGATTATAAATCTAAGTCAGATGCGATATAGTAATAAAAATATATATATATATAAAAATATAAAATATAAAATATAAAATATAAGATATATATATATATTACTATCATCACATATACAAGGCAAGAAAAAATTGTTTAAGGATCAAAAAGATTTTAAAGACAATAAAGCACATGTCACATGGAATATACAACTTTTTGATGAGACCTTAAAAAAGATGGTATTAATTTTTCAAAATGTCATGCACTAATTGTACTCATATTCACATTACCAAGTTAACAGCGGGATTGAAAAATCTGAAAATACTGAAAATAACTTATACTTTCAGGAATCACAGTTTAGGAGTTTAGGAGTCTCGTATACATATGTTGTAAAACTGTCACATTTTTTCATATTTTTTCTCATATTTTTTCATATTTTTTCATATTTTTTCATATTTTTTCTCATATTCTTTCATATTTCTTCATATTTTTTCACACAATGGTAGATAAATACAAAAACAAAAAAAGTTAATGTGAAAACATATACAAATATGTATAATTGTATGTATCAAGGTGTCAAAATATGAAGATATGAAAATGTGAAACTGGATATGTTCAGAATGTATTCAGAATGAGAATAAGAGTGAGGCAAGGGAGAAATAAAAACTAAATAGATAATTTCTAATTTTTAATGAGTATTCTTAATATGACTATGACAATGAGCGTCTACATAGATGGGAATTTATTGAAGATGGCACAAGTTACTCCACAAAGTAACTAATGTCCCATTCTTTATTTAGACCAAACGGTGCCCTCGTGTTAAGTTTCCAAATCCAAAAAAGTTCTTTCTTGGACAATATATTATATATATTTCCTCCCCTAATGGGCTTTTTGGCTATGTCTATTACTTTTACAGTAAATTTTGGCTGATCAGTAAAATGTAAGCAGTTGAAATGTCTTGCTACACTCGAATCCTTGTTATAATTTTTAATATCCCTTCTATGCTCTCCTATTCTCGATCTAAGGGCACGGGAGGTCTGACCAACATACTGTTCAGAACACAGGGTACAGTCTATAAGATAGACGACAAATGTTGTGCTACAATTTGCATAATGATTAATTTTAAAATTCTGTTTGGTTACATGACTAGTGAATTCAGTCTCCATGGATATCTGTAAACAGGTGAGACAATTTCTAGATAGACATCTGAAAGTGCCCTTCTTATTCAGCCACTGGCACCCCCTTGGACCAACTTGGCTATTCACCATGCTGGGCACAAGCTTTTTGGCAAGTGTGGGGGCCTTTTTAGGCACAAATTTAACCTTATCTACAAAATTGACTAAAATGTCATCACCTTTAAGTATAGATAAGTTACCTTTAATAATTTTACATAAATCATTGAATTGTGAAGAATACTCTGTCGAAAATACTACTATATCCTTACTACACATTACTTTATTGGCTTTGTTATTCCACTTTCTTTCTTTAGGATTATAAGTACATCTAACCTCATCTAAGGACTGCTGGAGTACATTACGATCGTAACCTCTAGCACTTAGCCTATCCATCAATTTGATGGCCTGGACATTAAACAGTTTATCTGAGTTGGAGTTTCGACGCAACCTAAGAAATTGACTCTTAGGTATCGAATTTATAAGATGTTTGGGATGACAGGATGTGGCATGTAAGATTGTGTTGCCAGAGGTTGGCTTTCTATATGTATCAGTGACGATCTTATTAAGTTCAACTGAGCCAACTAAGGTGAGATCCAAAAAATGAACTTCTTTATCTTGGATCTCCCCCGTAAACTGCAAATTTTTTCTTGCCTTGTATATGTGATGATAGTAATATATATATATATCTTATATTTTATATTTTATATTTTATATTTTTATATATATATATATTTTTATTACTATATCGCATCTGACTTAGATTTATAATCAGATTTACTATTATTTCTCTTTTTGAGACTAATTTGGAACGTGTGTAACATGATCTATTGATGTGTTTTTTTACATTTATTTTTATTTTATTTTCACTTTTGTACTTTCTATGTAATAAGTACCTTTTTTGCTTTTGTATTGTTATGTTACACCATTTCTTCTCACACCTGTGCAGTCTGCCTTTGAGACATTCATTTTGGGTATACTATGGCTTTGAATGATTGGCCATTGCTCCTTTAAAGGTGTGCTGCACAGGTGGTGAGCTATCCTATGATTAAGTGCTGCATAGCACGAAACATGTAAGGATTTGCTCCCCCCCCTCCACCTGTATAGCTTGCATTTGTACTGTGCTGTGCTTGTCTACTCACCTACATGTTTTAAACTCTTTTGAAATAAACCTTTGGATTTTAAGGACTATGGAGTAAGAGTGCTGCTTCCCTCTACCGGGTAACAGTCGGATCCTGGGGCACTGTATGTGGGATAGGGGACGCCATTGGGGAACGCACCTCACGGGATGGAGATCCCTCAGAGGTGGACGGCTCAGTAGTGCTAGACATTCTCTTATGTTTGGAAGTCGTAGCCTTCTCAAGGCATGTGGAACACAGTTGTGCAGGCTGGTCTACCAAAATCTCACAATAAACACAGGTATAAGACTTAGTTAAAGAGGGAGTACCCTCTAACGCGTCAGAATCCTCCATAGCTTTTAGAAAGAAGATAAGACAGGCACCTTTATAACCACCAATGGCCGGGGCACTCACCACCTCCTATCACCCGGACTGCAGAAACCGCTTTGTCTGCTCCGTTGCAGATCAGATCGGAAGTGAAGAGGCCCCACCCATTCACAAGGATGTCTACAGAGGACCACCCCTGCCGAGGAGAAAACGCGCCAAAAAAAGACCACGCAAAACTCCCGGAAGAGAACCTGTCAGTTCCACAAAAATGCCAGAGCCTCGTCCTTGCACATAACACAGCAATCACATAATAAACTCATCATGTTACATACCCCCCCTTTTTAATAATCCCTTTATAGGAATATAACCCCTTGATTTTATAAAGATAAAGGCGCCACACTGTGGCTCTGACTTCTGTTTTTTCATTATGTAAAAATTAAACGATCTTACCAGAATCTACGCTGTGGAACAGAAACACGGCCCTTCAAGTGTGACAGGTGGTAGCTGCGCTCCTGACATAGACTTGAGAGAAGAAAGCAATTTGCAAAACTCGTCAAAGCCGATTGCTATAGGAGCTGTTAATATGAGTCGGGCTGGTGTCGCAAAGGGAAGCTCCCTCTGCATCTCCAGACTCTAACGTTCATCCAGGCCCTCAAATGAGAAGCTTAAAGGGCTACTTAAACTCCTGTCCCATAGCGAAGGGTAGAACCCCTCATAAGAGACCTCCGATATTCCGGCACCTCTCTGCCACCTCCAGTGACGAAAGGCAAAGAATGACTGGGGGATGAGGGGAGTGGGGGAGGTATTTAAGCCTTTGGCTGGGGTGTCTTTGCCTCCTCCTGGTGCCCAGGTTCTTAATTCCCACTATTAATGAATGAAGCCGTGGACTCTCCTCCCCTTTAGATGGAAATCAGAGCAATGTTATTTAAAAATAAGCAAAACTATACATTTAAAAAAAAAAGCTGCATTGGCTATATAAATGAATCATCTAGAAAACATTTATGCAAAGAAAAATCTAAAAATCTTTCAAATATTGTATCAGTTTGGAGATGTGCATTTTATTTGTGACATCTATATGTTAGTATCATTTTTGTTTTGTTTTTTTATGCAAATTTCTGCTTAGCTTTGAAACTCCTAGTACTTGCCCTGCATGAATATTCTATTAGTTAATCTGATCTCCTAACGCAAAGCGGATTCATGCAGTGTTTTCTAGGAAGAAAAATAAGTAAAATTAATTTTAGAATATGCTGAGCAAAATGATTTATGCACAGTTTACACCTTTTTTGTATAAAGGTAAAAACATTTTTTTTTTTCCATTTGAACCAATTTGATTATATAAACTTTATTTCCAGTAACACAGTTTGCAATGAAAGAAAGATCTGGAATAAAATTGCACATCATAACATTCCTTTAGCATGTCCTCATATTATTCTTTAAACAAATCAGGAAGATAAACTATCGGAAGAAGAATAGAGGTCAAACGTTATATGAATCACAGTGACCAAGCATGGGAGCACTCCTTACGCTTATATCTGTGTACACAGTTGTGAAATATTTTGACGCAATAATTCTGCTATCTTAAAGGGACATTAGCATTAAATTAATGCTAGATAGAATAATGTATTCACAGCAAAGACTGGCCTGATAATAATGATAAAAATGTATTTTTAAAATGACTTGTTGTTTTATTGAAAACATAAGTGTAAAGTTTTAGTGTCCATAAAGCATTGGGAGCTGCCATGTTGTAGCCTAGGTTAAATTTTCTGCTGTGGCCACTAGGAACTGTTATAATTAAAGGGGCAGTCAACACCAGAATTTTTGTTGTTTTAAAAAATAGATATAATCCCTTAATTACCCATTCCACAGTTTTGCATAACCAACACAGTAATAATAATAGACATTTTACCTCTGTAATTACTTTGTATCTAAGTCTCTGCAGACTGCCCCCTTATTTCAGTTCTTTTGACAGACTTGCATTTTAGCCAATCAGTGCTCACTTCTCGGTAAATTCACGTGCATGAGCTCAATGTTATCTATATGAAACACATGAACTAACGCCCTCTAGTGGTGAAAAACTGTCAAAATACATTTAGAATAGAGGCGGCCTTCAAGGTCTAAGAAATTAGCATATGAACCTCCTAGGTTTAGCTTTCAATTAAGAATACCAAGAGAACAAAGCAAAATTAATGATAGAAGTAAATTGGAAAGTTGTTTAAAATGACATGCCCTATCCGAATCATGAAAGGGTTTTTTTGGACTTGACTGTCCCTTTAAAGGGACACTGTACCCAAAATTTTTCTTTCATGATTCAGATTGAGCATGAAATTTTAAGCAACTTTCTAATTTACTCCTATTATCAAATCTTCTTTATTATCTTGGTATCTTTATTTAAAATCCAAGAATGTAAGTTTAGATGCCGGCCCATTTTTGGTGAACAACCTAGGTTGTCCTTGCTGATTGGTGGATAAATTCATCCACCAATCAAAAACTGCTGTCCAGAGTGTTGAACCAAGAAAAAAGCTTAGATGCCTTCTTTTTCATATAAAGATAGCAAGAGAACGAAGAAACATTGATAATAGGAGTAAATTAGAAAGTTGCTTAAAATGTAATTCTCTATCTGAATCACAAAAGAAATTTTTTGGGTACAGTGTCCCTTTAAGTGTGAGACTAATGACTGTGTGGAATATAGCAGTGTTTGGAGTCTGAACTTGATGACAGTGATAAAGTTAGTATAAAGTACATTGTTTTGCAGTTGTTATCTGATCAAGCAAGTTAGGGACAGGTATGTAGCAGAGTTAGCCCTGATTAGTCACCATGTGCATTTCAAGTTCTGAGAGTTACAAATTGCTCACTTATCAGGGCTAAATTACATGAAAAAGAGGCTAAGTAATTACAATATAATGCAAAGTTTTTTTCATTAAGCATAAGAAAATATTATATATAAAATGCTCAAGAAGCTTACTGTCCCTTTAATGTTTTTTTTTTTTTTTCAAATACTTTTTATTGAGGTAACAAAGATATACAAAGACAGAATCTACATTTATCATGGCAACACGCCTACAAGCATACATTCAAGCTCTTACAATTAATACATAGGCATGTCCTAGAAACTATAAATAACAATTACTCCTCACTAGAGGGAGATATATTAAGCCATGAGCAGCACCTCTTTTTTAAATATATACATTTTAACTTGGACAAATCCAAAATAACTCAATAAGTAATAGTTATGAGACCTAACTTTCTTGTAATAACTTTGGAATAGGAAAGGTAGGTCTTTATGTGTCCACGTCATAGACTTCAGATCACTTAAGGTCAACCAAGCAGTACAAAACATATTAAGTACAAATTAGGACAGAAAGGCATACGGTCAATGTTTCATACAATTAGGCGTGTTCAATACTTCCTCCCTTCACTGGCTACATTACTTCTTGTTTCATTTAATTGTAGGTTTTTCTTTTTTGCTATGAGGCAAACCTGCAAGTTACCTATGTGCTTACACAACAATATTTACAAGAAGGCGTGTAGAGTGTGCCCTCAGTTCCCATCTCCCAAGCGTACTAAGGTCACTCTTGGACCCCTGATATTAGCTATTTAGAACATGGGAGGTTTATTTAGGTGACAGGTCCACCCTTGAATCCTAATTAGCCTCTACATGTAAGTAACAGCAGAAAAGGTATACATCTAACCTCTACATAAATAGTAGCCTTATAAAGGAATAGGGGAGAACTGTTTAAACTAAAACTAAAAGCTCCCTCTGTGAAACAGGAACTATTCTGGAGACCTACAGCCCTCTTATAACTATTATTTATTTCTATTATACTGTCTCAGCAATATATATAAATAGCCCTATATAGGGCGTTTAGATAAACTGGGTATATAATGTAGTGGCGCATATATATAAACTTAACACATACACAGGCCACTTTTGGACCCCTGCCATTTAGGTAGAAATTTAATACAGAAAATGCATTGTGCAGGTATAGCAATATGGTGCGGCCAACCTTCCCAATACAGCAAATTTTAGTTGCGGGGGTACATGAATGCAAACAGAGAATGAGCAGTATGCAGGGCAGAACAGTAATGATCACAAAAACATATACAAGTGGCACAAGTACATACCCATAACCCACATCCCCACGCTGTTCTAATTACATAGTGCCCAAATCAAATAGCCCTGGTCCATACCTGCAACACTTTCTAGTTGGGAAACGTGTAGAAAATAAAAGTACATAGACACATGTCTCTTACGTTTATGTATAGAATTGGAGCAGGCAAATTTTAAACTATGGGTCAACAAATGTACTGTACATGGCATATTAAGAAAGTGCCCAGATTGCAGTCCCCCCACAGTAATAAGCCACCATCTTGCAGTGTATATATCACCCAAAAATCTAATTGAGGTTGCCTAACAGCTATCTACTAATAGGGAGCCTGCAGCTCAAACTCCAAAGTATTTTATAGGTCTTTTGAAGTAGTCTGTCAGGCCCGGAGGCCATCATTAATATATACATAACTCAGGAGTGGAGGACCATGAGACCGTAAGGCCATCCTTCTTATATGGGGAGGTCAGGATTGACAATGACAATACAGTCCCAGGCCTGATAGCAGAGGAGACACCAGAAGTCTAACCAACGCCACATCGGGCAGCTATTTTCACAGGGAGGCTGGCCCACGGACTACCTTTAAAGCCACCAAGTAGATCCCACTGCCCAGCTTGCCTACTCAGGTTCAGAGTTTCCATGCGGAGCCAGATCTGTACAGCATATTTCAAACCCTGTATGCCGCAAACCTCTCCAAATGCGCAGGTGGGTATCCCGGCTCCTTCTGGACTCAGATATGGGGTTCTCACCGCTAGTGACCTAGATTGGTCTATAATAGATCCAAATACTTCCGGACAATAGGAAGACCCAGCCACCTTTAATATTTTTTAATTTTCTGTTTTACATAGTGAGTAATTACTGTCTGCTTTTGTTAATCTTTGCTTTAGTAAGATGTGCATTATGTATTTTATTTATCCACAGAAAATGTAAAAAAATAATATATATCATTAATTTGCCATTTATTTATCACTTGTAAACAATTACAGGTGGACGGATTGATAGAACTTAAAGGGACAATAAAGTTATTGCTTAAAGGGACATGAAACTCAAATTTTTTTTTTTTATTATTATTCAGATAGAGCATACAATTTTTAACATCTTTCCAATTTACTTCTTTTATAAAAAAAACTTTCCAATTTACGTCTATTATCAAATTTGCTTCGTTCCCATGATATTCTGCGTTGAATAGATACCTATGTAGGCATCTTGAGCAATACATGGCAGGGAATAGTGCTGCCCTCTAGTGCTCTTCAAATGAATAATATTCTTGCAAAACTGCTGCATATAGTGCTCCAGAAATGGTCTGGCTCCTAAGCGTATGCCTCTGCTTTTCAACAAAAGATACCAAAAGAACAAACAAAATGATCATAGAAGTGAATTAGAAAGTTGTTTAATTCACAAAATATTTTTTGGGGTTTTATATCTCTTTAATTTCTTTGTATCCTTTGTTGAAGACAAGAGGCAGGGCCGCCATCAGGGGGTGACAGGGGTGACTCCTGTCAGGGGTCCAATGGGCCAGGGGGGCCCCATTAGGCAAGAACTAAAAAAAAATTTTTTTTTTTTTTAAATTTGGCAGCCACCAGTGGGTACTACAGCAGAGTGCTAATTGAGTGTGGGAAATGTTATTACAAGGAGTAAAGTATTAGCATTTGAGAGGATTTTTGAGTGTGCACTAAACCATTATGCACAGTGTGAGACAGACTTGGCACTTTGTTTGTACCGTGTGTGCCTGAGTCAGACGGCTGATCACTTTCATTTGCAGAGGATTGTAACTTCAGTGTGGTAGTAGTTGTATGGTGGGGCCAGGGGTCCATAAAAACAATTTTTTTAGCAACAGTGTATTTATGATTATTTGATAATGCTGTATAAATTCTATATTTAAAACCATGCAGAAATGTTTCCTCCTCAATACACAAATGGTAGGTGCCCTTTTGGCAGATAAGCATTTTTTTAATTTGAAGTGAGACAGGTTAACTCCACAGCTGGCTTAATTTTGAAACACATACCAACAAGCTTAAATCCTGAATTTAACCAGATCTAATGGTATGAGTACCACAGCTTATGGTTCCACCAAGACCATATAGAGTACAGCATTTTCAAAATCCATAAGTACAGCTGACAGATGAGAACATTTGTACACTATATTTGAAGTTGTGCTCTTGGTTGGTGAAAATGGGGAAAAAACAAACAAACATATGTCAACCTTTTAAAAGTACTTTTCTTTATCTAGCCATCTACCCAGATCATTAATGTACTATTTTGAATTCACAGAATTATTTTTGTTTGCACATTTACAAATATGATTCTTTAAAAAGTGATCACTTAATTTCTGCATTTTTTTTTATCATGCATGTCACGCACTGTTGATTTAGGGGATGCAAGGTGCATAAATGTTTCCTCCTGTGAGTGTTTATGTGGGTGTCTGTGTTTATGTCTTTGTGCTTTGGTTTGTGTCTCTATGAGTGTGTATGTATTTTTATTCTGTGGGTCTCTCTGTCAGGGTGAGTGTGTATGTCTGTGCATTTTCTGTGGATGTCTGTGAGGGTGTGTGCATATGTCTTTGTGCTTTTTCTATGGGTGTCTCTGTGATGGTGTGTGTATGTTTGTCTTTGTGTATTTTATCTGGATGCCTCTATGAGGGTGGGTGTGTATGTCTGTGTTTTTCTGTGGATGTCTCTGTGAGGGTGTGTTTTCTGTGGGTGTCTCTGTGAGGGTGTGTGTATGTCTTTGTGTGCTTTCTGTGGATGTCTCAGTGAGGGTGTGTAAATGTATATGTCTTTCTGTGTTTTATGTGGTTGTCTCTGTGTGTGTGTGTATGTCTTTGTGTGTTTTCTGTGGGTGTCTCTCTGTGTGTGTATGTCTGTGTGTTTTCTGAGGCTGTCTCTGTCGGTGTTTCCTTGGGTATATGTGCAAGTTTGTTTTTGAGTTTGTGTGTGTGTATGTCCATTGTCTGTTCCTTTTTAGGACATTTTGACCTTACTACTGATTATTCACATCTTTCTACAGGCTTTGAGACTAATGAGACCTTTCCAGAAGTCACCTAATCCACCATTTAACCTTTAAATTATTGTTTAGGCAGTTCAGGGCCCTTCCATTCAGCCACTGCATGCTGTTGTAATCATTTAGTTGACATCTTCCTTTACAAAAAGATAATCAGAACTCCATATTTTGCTTTCTAAATCTCTTTTTTTACAAAACTGTAGTCTACCTCATTACTTGTCAGGTCAATGTCAGTGTCTGTTTGGGTGTCTGAGTGTGTTTCTTTGCATGTCTGCTAGAGTGTCTATATGTGAATCCTTCTGTGTGTGTGTGTGTGTGTGTGTTTCAGTGTATGAGTGTGTCTGTGTGTGTATGTTACTACCTTTACAACATTTCCAAGTTTAAATAGACACTTAAGAATAAAGTGCATATACGTTTTAGTCACTTGGTCAAAAATTGCACATGTCAAGGGGGGGGCCCTGATCAATGGTTAAGTCAGGGGCCCCAAAATTTCTAGTGGCGGCCCTGACAAGAGGAATATATATGCAGTCACCATTAGGCAACTATCTCCAAGTAGTGCATTACCACTCCAATCAACAGCAAGGGCCAAGTAGTACATTTTTGCTACTGATCCTACCTAGGTATATTCTTCAACCAAGAATACCAAGAAAAATAAGTAAATAAGAAAATAGGAGTAAATTGAAAAGCCACTTAACCTCTTAAAGTGAAAGTCAATCCTAGTGTTTGTGAAACGCTAGGATTTACCATTGAAACAAATAAAAGTGACTTTCATTCATGAAGTATAAAATACTTCATGCAGAAAGCTCCTTTATTTGTTTCAAGTGTTCGCCGTTCTGAGCTGCTAAGGCTGCCCACGGCAGAACGAGAGGTAACGTTTCCACCTCTTAGCAAATTCAGGTACCCAAGGGCACCAAGCCGGATTTCCCGCACGGCTTTTGGTGTAAAAGGATTTTGAGAACCAAAATTATTAGCGACTAATTTACAACTTCAGATTATTGGCAACAATGTAAACATAGCCATTGACTTGCAGGGTCAGTAGTGCTAAAATGATATGCTCTAATGCAATGTTTCTCAACCGTGCTTCCTCAAGTACCCCCAACATGCCAGGTTTTTCTTATAGATGAACCAGTGCACAGGTGAAAAAATCAGCTGATCTGTAACCATGGTTACTAACCTGCTTTGCTGATTATTTTACCTGTTAACTGGCCTGTTGGGGGTACTTGAGGGCTGCGGTTGAGAGACAATGCTCTAATGAATTAGAGCATGTTATTTTAGCAATATAAAGTTCCTTTAAGACACACACACACACTCTTGAGACTACTTCAGTATGCTCTCATGGAAAGAAGCAAAGTTTAGAAAAAAGAGACAGAGATAAATTTGATAACAGAAATAAATAAATTTAAATTAAAAAAAAAAGACCAACTCTATCTTACTCATGAAAGTCTAAATTTGACATCCATATCCCATTAACATTTTGGAATATTTATATTGAGGGAATAGGATTCATTTTTTAATACATATTATAACACCTAGTTCCTAATATAAACTCCAGTATATATATAATAATACTAATTATCTTCCTGTGTAGAATTATGATGAGAACACTTCTTTGTTCTGCCTGAAAGATTAAAATTGATTTTGATAATCCTGTTCCACCCTAAAGCAAGTACATGAAAAGCTTCTCTGAGAACCCAATTGACTTTTACAGGATATATTTGCTTTGTTCTCTTGGTATTCTTTGTTGAAAACTAAAACAAGGTAGGCTCATAAGTTATTTTTTCAGCCCTTGAAGGCAGCCTCTTATCTCAGTGCATTTTGACAATGTTAGTTTGAGTGTGTCATATATATAACATTGTGCTGACTACTGTTGAGTTATTTATGAGTCAGCACTGATTGTCTAAAATGCAAGACTCTCAAACTAACTGAGATAAGGGGGCAGTCAGCAGAGGCTTAGATACAAGGTAATTACAGAGGTAGAAAGTGTATTAATATAACAGTGTTGGTTATGCAAAACTGGGCTATTTTGCACGGGCAGGGGCTGTCAATCTACCCGGTTGGACAAGACCGGGGAGATTAAAATTTTTCACCAAGAGAATAACTTTATTACTATATTTTTAAGATTCCACTAGATTTGTGAACCAGTTTGTATAATAAAAAGCTTTATTTTGTGTTTTAAACAGTTTCTTCATACTATATTTTTAAGATTCCACTATATTTGGGAACTTTTTAGCTAACAAGCAGTGAGTAATTTATTATGACATTGTTGAATTTGCTAAAATTTGTTTCTATTACTTGTCTAAGCCTGGGGGAAGCTCTGCTCAGTCAGAGCCATCGCATTTATTTTCATGGGCAAATTCTTGATCACTCGTTTGCTAACTATATATATTCCATTTTTTTTTTATCTATAATAGGAAGAGACAAATGAACACAGCTTGGTGCAACTGAATAACCATATGATCAGCTTGTCTCAAATTCAGTGAAGTGTGCATCTCTGTATGTTAGATGCAAACTATAGCCCCTAGATTCAGCTTACTTATATGAGGAGAAACTGAACAGATGGTAAACCCTGGTGTTCCATATTGTGAGACAAGAAGTTTCACTAGTTATTTGCCCTAAAATGTGTGTCCTTGCTTTTCCTGGAAAATAATATTCAGGGATACCGCAGATATCATGGGGCCTGAGGTCTTAAGTAATGTTATTAAAAGGCCAATAAACACCTAATTACAACATTTTTCTGTAATCTTCCAATACAATAACATCAACAGAGTCTGAACTTTATTAGAACAGATCAACCCCTTAATGACCACAGCACTTTTCCATTTTCTTACCGTTAGGGACCAGGGCTATTTTTACATTTTTGCGGTGTTTGTGTTTAGCTGTAATTTTCCTCTTACTCATTTACTGTACCCACCCATATTATATACCGTTTTTCTCGCCATTAAATGGACTTTCTAAAGATATCATTATTTTCATCATATCTTATAATTTACTATAAAAAATATTTCTAAAATATGAGGAAAAAACGAAAAAAAGCCCCACAATTTTTCTAACTTTGACCCCCAAAATCTGTTACACATCTACAACCACCAAAAAACACCCATGCTAAATAGTTTCTAAATTTTGTCCTGAGTTTAAAAATACCCAATGTTTACATGTTCTTTGCTTTTTTTGCAAGTTATAGGGCAATAAATACAAGTAGCACTTTGCTATTTCCAAACCACTTTTTTTTTTTTAAAAATAGCGCTAGTTACATTGGAACACTGATATCTGTCAGAAATCCCTGAATATCCCTTGACATGTATATATTTTTTTTTAGAAGACAACCCAAAGTATTGATCTAGGCCCATTTTGGTATATTTCATGCCACCATTTCACCGCCAAATGCGATCAAATAAAAAAAATTGTTCACTTTTTCACAATTTTTTTCACAATCTTTAGGTTTCCCACTGAAATTATTTACAAACAACTTGTGCAATTATGGCATAAATGGTTGTAAATGCTTCTCTGGGATCCCCTTTGTTCAGAAATAGCAGACATATATGGCTTTGGCGGTGCTTTTTAGTAATTAGAAGGCCGCTAAATGCCACTGCGCACCACGCGTGTATTATGCCCAGCAGTGAAGGGGTTAATTAGGGAGCATATAGGGAGCTTCTAGGGTTAATTTTAGCTTTAGTGTAGTGCCCAGAGGCAGAACTTTTCTTCACTTTCTGCAATGAGATTTTTTTAGTGAAAATTGTTCTGCAGGTCATTTTTAAATAAAATAAAATTTTAAATTAGACAGTTACACTAAGGCACCAGTTCAACTGCAATTTTTAATACTTTATAATATAATTGCATTGCAAATAAGCTTCATACAAAAAAAAAAAGAAATTTGAAAATGTCTCTTGAATAAATCTGTTTCCTTTTTCTCTTGGTCTAACATAGAAATGTAGTAATAAAAAAGATGCAATGCTAATACTAACGTCTTACATTCAGAATAAACCGCTTTGCAGACTGGGAAAGGCTAAGGGGGTGGGTTTGAAAAAATCTCTGAGAGCCAGTCAACAAACAATGTGCTGCTGCTTTGCAGCGCTACTGCATATTTGACTGATCACTTCAAACAGCACTTTGCTCTGGATGCACTGTGTTAAAGAAAATTTACACACTGCTACCAGAGCACAGCTCTGTAAGAAGAGAACTGTCTAATGTGGAGCAGCACTGCAAAGTTCAAGTTCTAACAGTTCCTGCATGTGTCCTGTTCTTTCTGCAGACATGCTGCATTTTCTGTGATTACATCTCAGATCACTGTATGTTCTGCCTTGGGGGTGTAGTGTAGTGTAGTAGACAACCCCAAGTATTGATCTAGGCCCATTTTGGTATATTTCATGCCACCATTTCACCACCAAATGCGATCAAATTAAAAAAAACTTTACATTTTTAACAATTTTAGATTTCTCACTGAAATTATTTACAAACAGCCTGTGGAATTATGGCACATATTGTTGTAAATGCTTCTCTGGGATCCCCTTTGTTCAGAAATAGCAGATATATATGGCTTTGGCATTGCTTTTTGGTAATCAGAAGGCCGCTAAATGCCGCTGAGCACCACATGTGTATTATGCCCAGCAGTGAAGGGGTTAATTAGGGAGCTTGTGGGGTTAATTTTAGCTTTAGTGTAGTGTAGTAGACAACCCAAAGTATTGATCTAGGCCCATTTTGGTATATTTCATGCCACCATTTCGCCGCCAAATGTGATCAAATAAAAAAAAAAAGTTCACTTTTTCACAAACTTTTTCACAAACTTTAGGATTCTCACTGAAATTATTTACAAACAGCTTTCGCAATTATGGCACAAATGGTTGTAAATGCTTCTCTGGAATCCCCTTTGTTCAGAAATAGCAGACATATACGACTTTGGCGTTGCTCTTTGGTAATTAGAAGGCCGCTAAATGCCGCTGCGCATCACACGCGTATTATGTCTAGCAGTGAATTAACTAGCTTGTAGAGAGCTTGCAGGGTTAATTTTAGCTTTAGTGTAGAGATCAGCGTCCCACCTGACACATCAGACCCCCTGATCCCTCCCAAACAGCTCTCTTCCCTCCCCCATCCCACAAATGACCCCACCATTTTAAGTACTGGCAGAAAGTCTACCAGTACTAAAATAAAAAGGTAGCTTTTTTTTTTATATATAGCATATTTACATATGCTGCTGTGAAGGATCCCCCCTTAGCCCCCAACCTCCCTGACCCCCCCAAACAGCTCTCTAACCCTCCTCCTCTACCTTATTGGGAGCCATCTTGGGTACTGGCAGCTGTCTGCCAGTAACCAGTTTACAAAAAAATGAGTTTAAAAGAAAAAAAAAAAAAAAAACTGTAGTGTAGCTTCCCCCCCACAAAGACTAACCCCCCACCCCCTCCCAGATCCATTTTTATTGCACTTCCCTCCCTCCTCTCTCCCATTTTTGCCAAATATTTTTTCTGTAGTGTAGCAGTCCCAACCCGCTCCCTCCCCGTGCAATTGCCCGTGTCCGTGAGCGCCCCCGCCACCGATCCCGCCCCCCTCTTACTGATCCAAGCCATCGATGGCCGCCCACACGCTTACCACACCGGCTCCCACCCACCAAAGATACTCTGCATCGGAGGAGTAAGAAATGTTATTGCAGGATGCCTCGATATCGAGGCATCACTGCAATAACCAGAAAGCAGCTGGAAGCTATCAGGATCGATTCCACTGCTTTCCAAGACCGACGACGTATGCCGTCATTAAGGGGTTAATATCTTGTTTACTGCAAATATTTTTTCAACTCCACTTATCACTTTCTAATTTTGGAGGAGCCAATTTGGACTTGAGTCTGGAAATGACAGACCTTGCCACTTTCATTGTGTTAACAAAATCTCTATTGTTTGGCTTAAGCAGAAAAGATAAGATAACATACTGCAAATGAGTTACATGTATAAGGCAAGGCTAGGCTTGTAAAGCTTGCTATGTGGTCTTTAAGTTTTCAGAACTGATAAATCCACATTTTAGAGATTTAAACTACAGGTAAAGGGGGGGGGAACTATGCACTTCTTGAAAAAGCAGGTAGGTGGGCTCAGTAGTGTGCTCCTGGGTGAATCACCATATGGTAGCAGTTGTTAAACACTTTTGAGCACTAGATGGCAGCAGTGTTTGCACAATCTATAACACTGCAGAAACGCATTGTTGCTAAACTACGGCTAAATAGTGCATCAGATCCGCACAATCCTGAGCATACATAGGTATTGTCTTCAACAAAGGATACAGAAGAAAAACAAAGTAAATTGTTTGTACACTATATCTGAATCACAAAAGTAAAAGTTAGATTGACTTTTATGGTGAATTTTGTAGAAAAATGATTGTGATCAGCCCTGTAGTTATTTATAAGCAGTATAATCTTTTTACATCCCTTTAAATGAGTCAGTTATAGTGCGTATTTGATTTTCACATAAAGGGTAAACTTAAAAAAAATGAAAGAAAGTGGAATTTCTAGAGCACCACAATTTATTAAATCAGTTTAAAGGGACATGAAACCCACATTTATTTATTTCATGAGTCAGATAGAGCATGGAATGTTAAACAACTTTTTTTACTTCTATTATCAAATGTTCTTTTTTCTCTTGGTATCATTTGTTGAAAAGCAGGAAGGTAAGGTCAGGCGCGTGCACATGTCTAGAGCACTATATGGCAGTAGTTTTGCAAGAATGTTATCCATTTGCAAGAGCACTAGATAGCATCTCTATTTCCTGCCATGTAGTGATCCAGATGCCTACCTAGGTATCTCTTCAACAAAGAATATCATGGGAACAAAGCAAATTAGATAATAGAAGTAAAATGGAAACTGTTTTTTTAAATTGTATACTCTGTCTGAATCACTAAATATTTTTGGGGTTTCATATCCCTTTAACTTATAACCCATATTACACATTTTAATGACCTAAATATGTTGTTATTATTGTTTCACGTATGATGAAATGGGTAAGTTCTGGAGAGCAATAATTCTTAAAGGGATATGAAACCCCCAAAACTGCTTGTGT
Organism: Bombina bombina; assembly: GCF_027579735.1. NCBI lineage: Eukaryota > Metazoa > Chordata > Amphibia > Anura > Bombinatoridae > Bombina > Bombina bombina. The sequence goes on from NC_069507.1 coordinate 181,234,139, forward strand.
GATTCAGACAGAACATACAATTTTTTTAAAGCTTCCAATTTACTCATATTACCAAATTTGCTTGGTTGTTCCCATGATAGTCTGTTTTAAAGAGATCTAGCCACCTGGAGCACTAAATGGCAGGAAATAGAGCTGTCATTTAGTGCTCTTGCAAATGGATAATATTCTTGCAAAACTGCTGCCGTATAGTGCTCCAGAAAGGGGCTTCTAAGCTTACGTCCCTGCTTTTCAACATAAGATACCAAGAGAATGAAGAAAATTTGATAAGAGAAGTAAATTACAAAGTTGATTAAAATGACATGCTCTCTATTTGAATCATGATAGAAAAAATGTGAGTATCAAATCCCTTTAACCCTTTGAGTGCTAAACACTTTCCCACCTGGGTGCTAATATTTTCTAAGGTTATTTTAATTTATTTAATTTTTTTTAAAACATTTTTTAACTTTTTATATTGTTTTTACAGACCCCCAAGACTTACACTGTTGGAAAGGTTAGGCGATTCCCTTTCCAACAGTGTAGCTGCTTAGATGCCTGAGATACAGGCTTCTAAGCAGCATGCCCCCTCCTCCTATACTTAACATTGTTAAGTATAAATAAAGTTGCACGGTGACGTCATCACGTTATTGCGCGTGACGTCACCATGCATCACGTGAAGCCCCGGCGATACCTGTCACTCTACAGGCAACGATCACCGGGGGAGGAGCTGTTAGTAGCCCCCAGATCTCCCTCAAGGTGGGAGAGTGCTCATGACGGCTCTGAGCCGTCATTAGCACCAGAGTGAGAAACTCTGTGACGACTCAGAGCCGTCATTAGCGCTCAAGGGGTTAAAGGGACATTAAACACTTTGTGATGGTGATATAAAATGATAAATCGTATATATATATATATATATATATATATATATATATATATATAAAAATCTCTGTAATATACTTTCATTATTTACTTAGTCCCCTTTTCCTGAAATTCCATTCAGAAATTGTGAGCGTTTCAGTTCCTGTTCTAAATGGAAGTGCAGAACACTGTTATATTCCACACAGCCATTGGCTGCACACTCTAGTGACCTATTTATAACCGTCCCTAATTGGCCACAGCAGAAAAGGTAACCTAAGTTACAACATGGCAGCTCCCATTGTTTTATAGGTACTAAAACTTTACACTTATTTTGTCAATATTTAAACAGCTAATGGCACTTTAAAAATAGATCTACATGTTATTCTGAAACTAATCTTTTCTTTGAATGCGTCATTCTATCTAGCATTTTTTTAGTGTTTAATATCCCTTTAAGAGAGCAATTGAAAGCAATTTTGTGGCTGGTAGATAAAATGTATCCATTTACTGACAGTCACTTTACTAAACCCTTGCTGCATTTTGAAGATTGGCTGTTTTGTCATTATAGCTACTTCACATATCAACTGTGCTCTGTTTTATGGTCTCTGATCATCACAGCACTCAGCAGGCGATGTCTTTGTAGGTTTTTGCCAGAGAGAAAGTCATACTGTTTGCTTTATTGTTTCTGACAATAATTCATTTTCCTACTCAGTTGTTTTACCACATATAAAATTACAACGTAAAAAAACCCCAAAACAAATTAAAAGATTGTTTATACAAAAGTAAATACGGAGCTGATTTTTGACAGTAGATAAATTAAAGAATTGTTTGAGAAATGAGAAATGGTATAATATATTATAGGATTGTAATTTAGTATCAAGCACATTTTTTACAGGGCAAAATATTAGAGGTTTATGATTTAAAGTTTGGTTCTGGAAGGCACTATTGGTTTGGAAAGCAGGTACTTTACATTAAATGAAAATTAAACAGTAAATATTATTAATGTTAGATATAATGATGTATTTAAAGCAAAGGTAAGCTTGAGATTTCTTTTTCAAAGTCTTTATTAGTTGTTTAATAGTGTAAAGTTTTAGTTTCTATGAAGTAGTTTAGTTTACTTTTTAATGGGCGCTGCTGTGGTAAAAACGTAAAGGACCGGTAAAACATAATTTATGCTTACCTGATAAATTTATTTCTCTTGTAGTGTATTCAGTCCACGGGTCATCCATTACTTATGGGATATATTCCCTTCCCAACAGGAAGTTGCAAGAGGATCACCCAAGCAGAGCTGCCATATAGCTCCTCCCCTCACATGTCATATCCAGTCATTCGACCAAAACAAGACAAGAAAGGAGAAACCATAGGGTGCAGTGGTGACTGGAGTTTTAATTAAAATTTAGATCTGCCTTAAAAGACAGGTCGGGCCGTGGACTGAATACACTACAAGAGAAATAAATTTATCAGGTAAGCATAAATTATGTTTTCTCTTGTTAAGTGTATTCAGTCCATGGGTCATCCATTACTTATGGGATACCAATACCAAAGCCAAAGTACACGGATGATGCGAGGGACAAGGCAGGAACTTAAACAGAAGGAACCACTGCCTGTAGAACCTTTCTCCCAAAAACAGCCTCCGAAGAAGCAAAAGTGTCAAATTTGTAAAATTTTGAAAAAGTGTGAAGTGAAGACCAAGTTGCAGCCTTGCAAATCTGTTCAACAGAGGCCTCATTCTTAAAGGCCCAGGTGGAAGCCACAGCTCTAGTGGAATGAGCTGTAATTCTTTCAGGGGGCTGCTGTCCAGCAGTCTCATAGGCCAAACGTATTATGCTACGAAGCCAAAAGGAGAGAGAGGTTGCCGAAGCTTTTTGACCTCTCCTCTGACCAGAGTACATGACAAACAGGGAAGAAGTTTGACGAAAATCTTTAGTTGCCTGTAAATAGAACTTCAGGGCACGGACTACGTCCAGATTATGCAAAAGTCGTTCCTTCTTTGAAGAAGGATTAGGACATAACGATGGAACAACAATCTCCTGATTGATATTCCTGTTAGAAACTACCTTAGGTAAAAACCCAGGTTTAGTACACAGAACTACCTTGTCTGAATGGAAAATCAGATAAGGAGAATCACAATGTAAGGCCGATAACTCAGAGACTCTTCGAGCCGAGGAAATAGCCATCAAAAACAGAACTTTCCAAGATAAAAGCTTAATATCAATGGAATGAAGGGGTTCAAACGGAACCCCTTGAAGAACTTTAAGAACCAAGTTTAAGCTCCACGGAGGAGCAACAGTCTTAAACACAGGCTTAATCCTAGCCAAAGCCTGACAAAAAGCCTGGACGTCTGGAACTTCTGCCAGACGTTTGTGTAAGAGAATAGACAGAGCAGAAATCTGTCCCTTTAACGAACTAGCAGATAAGCCCTTTTCTAAACCCTCTTGTAGAAAGGACAATATCCTAGGAATCCTAACCCTACTCCATGAGTAACCCTTGGATTCGCACCAATATAAATATTTACGCCATATCTTATGGTAAATTTTTCTGGTAACAGGCTTCCGTGCCTGTATTAAGGTATCAATAACTGACTCCGAGAAGCCACGCTTTGATAGAATCAAGCGTTCAATCTCCATGCAGTCAGCCTCAGAGAAATTAGATTTGGATGTTTGAAAGGACCTTGTATTAGAAGGTCCTGCCTCAGAGGTAGAAACCATGGTGGACAGGACGACATGTCCACTAGGTCTGCATACCAGGTCCTGCGTGGCCACGCAGGCGCTATCAGAATCACGATGCTCTCTCCTGTTTGATCTTGGCAATCAGTCGAGGTAGCATCGGAAATGGTGGAAACACGTAAGCCATGTTGAAGACCCAAGGGGCTATCAGAGCATCTATCAGCGCCGCTCCCGGGTCCCTGGACCTGGATCCGTAACAAGGAAGCTTGGCGTTCTGGTGAGACGCCATGAGATCCAGATCTGGTTTGCCCCAACGATGAATCAGTTGAACGAAGACCTCCGGATGAAGTTCCCACTCTCCTGGATGAAAAGTCTGGCGACTTAGAAAATCCGCCTCCCAGTTCTCCACGCCTGGGATGTAGATCGCTGACAGGTGGCAAGAGTGAGACTCTGCCCAGCGAATTATCTTTGAGACTTCCAACATCGCTAGGGAACTCCTGGTTCCCCCTTGATGGTTGATGTAAGCCACAGTCGTGATGTTGTCCGACTGAAATCTGATGAACCTCAGTGTTGCTAACTGAGGCCAAGCTAGAAGAGCATTGAATATTGCTCTCAACTCCAGAATATTTATTGGGAGGAGTTTCTCCTCCTGAGTCCATAATCCCTGAGCCTTCAGGGAGTTCCAGACTGCGCCCCAACCTAGAAGGCTGGCATCTGTTGTTACAATCGTCCAATCTGGCCTGCGAAAGGTCATACCCTTGGACAGATGGACCCGAGAAAGCCACCAGAGAAGAGAATCTCTGGTCTCTTGGTCCAGCTTTAGCAGAGGGGACAAATCTGAGTAATCCCCATTCCACTGACTTAGCATGCATAATTGCAGCGGTCTGAGATGCAGGCGCGCAAATGGCACTATGTCCATTGCCGCTACCATTAAGCCGATTACTTCCATGCACTGAGCCACTGACGGGCGTGGAATGGAATGAAGGACACGGCAAGCATTTAGAAGTTTTGATAACCTGGACTCCGTCAGGTAAATTTTCATCTCTACAGAATCTATAAGAGTCCCTAGAAAGGAGACTCTTGTGAGTGGTGATAGAGAACTCTTTTCCACGTTCACTTTCCACCCATGCGACCTCAGAAATGCCAGAACTATCTCTGTATGAGACTTGGCCATTTGAAAGCTTGACGCCTGTATCAGGATGTCGTCTAGATACGGAGCCACCGCTATGCCTCGCGGTCTTAGAACCGCCAGAAGTGAGCCCAGAACCTTTGTAAAGATTCTCAGGGTCGTAGCCAACCCGAAGGGAAGAGCTACAAGCTGGTAATGCCTGTCTAGAAAGGCAAATCTAAGGTACCGATAATGATCTTTGTGAATCGGTATATGAAGGTAGGCATCCTTTAAGTCTACTGTGGTCATGTATTGACCCTCTTGGATCATGGGTAGGATGGTTCGAATAGTTTCCATTTTGAATTATGGAACTCTTAGGAATTTGTTTAAGATTTTTAGGTCCAAGATTGGTCTGAAGGTTCCCTCTTTCTTGGGAACCACAAAAAGATTTGAGTAAAACCCTTGCCCTTGTTCCGTCCGTGGAACTGGGTGGATCACCCCCATTACTAAGAGGTCTTGCACACAGCGTAGAAATGCCTCTTTCTTTATTTGGTTTGCTGATAACCTTGAAAGATGAAATCTCCCTTGTGGAGGAGAAGCTTTGAAGTCCAGAAGATATCCCTGAGATATGATCTCCAACGCCCAGGGATCCTGGACGTCTCTTGCCCAAGCCTGGGCGAAGAGAGATAGTCTGCCCCCCACTAGATCCGTTTCCGGATAGGGGGCCCTCTCTTCATGCTGTCTTAGGGGCAGAAGTAGGCTTTCTGGCCTGCTTGCCCTTGTTCCAGGGCTGGTTAGCTTTCCAGCCCTGTCTGTAATGAGCAACAGGTCCTTCCTGTTTTGGAGCGGAGGAAGTTGATGCTGCTCCTGCCTTGAAGTTGCGAAAGGCACGAAAATTAGACTGTTTGGCCTTTGATTTGGCCCTGTCCTGAGGAAGAGTATGACCCTTACCTCCAGTAATGTCAGCAATAATTTCTTTCAAGCCGGGCCCGAATAAGGTCTGCCCTTTGAAAGGAATATTAAGCAATTTAGATTTAGAAGTCACGTCAGCTGACCAGGATTTAAGCCATAGCGCTCTGCGCGCCTGGATGGCGAATCCGGAGTTCTTAGCCGTTAGTTTGGTTAAATGTACAACGGCATCAGAAACAAATGCATTAGCTAGCTTAAGTGCTTTAAGCTTGGCCATAATCTCATCCAATGGAGCTGTGCGAATGGCCTCTTCCAGAGACTCAAACCAGAATGCCGCAGCAGCAGTGACAGGCGCAATGCATGCAAGGGGCTGTAAGATAAAACCTTGTTGAACAAACATTTTCTTAAGGTAACCTTCTAATTTTTTATCCATTGGATCCGAAAAAGCACAACTATCCTCCACCGGGATAGTGGTACGTTTAGCTAAAGTAGAAACTGCTCCCTCCACCTTAGGGACCGTCTGCCATAAGTCTCGTGTGGTGGCGTCTATTGGGAACATTTTTCTAAATATCGGAGGAGGGGAAAAGGGTACACCGGGTCTATCCCACTCCTTGCTAATAATTTCTGTAAGCCTTTTAGGTATAGGAAAAACGTCAGTACACACCGGTACCGCAAAGTATCTATCCAACCTACATATTTTCTCTGGAATTGCAACCGTGTTACAATCATTCAGAGCCGCTAATACCTCCCCTAGCAATACACGGAGGTTCTCAAGCTTAAATTTAAAATTAGAAATCTCTGAATCCGGACTCCCTGGATAAGATCCGTCACCCACAGAATGAAGCTCTCCGTCCTCATGTTCTGCAAATTGTGACGCAGTATCAGACATGGCTCTCACATCATCAGCGCGCTCTGTCCTTAACCCAGAGCTATCGCGCTTGCCTCTTAATTCAGGCAATTTAGCTAATACCTCTGTCATAACAGCAGCCATGTCTTGCAAAGTGATTTGTATGGGCCTCTCTGATGTACTTGGCGCCACAATATCACGCGCCTCCTGAGCGGGAGGCGAAGGTACTGACACGTGAGGAGAGTTAGTCGGCATAACTTCCCCCTCGTTGTCTGGTGATAATTTCTTTACAGATATAAATTGACTTTTATTCAAAGTGACATCAATACATTTAGTACACATATTTCTGTGGGGCTCCACATTGGCCTTCAAACATAGTGAACAAACAGATTCCTCTGTGTCAGACATGTTTAAACAGACTCGCAATGAGACTAGCAAGCTTGGAAAATCCTTTCAAATAAATTTACAAGCAATATAAAAAAACGCTACTGCGCCTTTAAGAAGCACAAAAAATCGTCACAGTTGAAATAACAATGAACCAAATCAGTTATAGCAACCAAATTTTCACAGTAAATGTATTAAGTTAGCAAAGCATTGCACCCACTGGCAAATGGATGATTAACCCCTTAATACCCAAAAACGGATAATCAATTTAACAATTAACGTTTTTATCACAGTCAAACACACTGTCACAGGTCTGCTGTGACTGATTACCTCCCTCAAAATGAATTTTGAAGACCCCTGAGCTCTCTAGAGACGTCCTGGATCAAGGAGGAAGAAGCAGGAAGACTGAAACAGAATTTTTACTGCGCAAAAAAGCGCTAAAATAGGCCCCTCCCACTCATATTACAACAGTGGGAAACCTCAGTTAACCGTTTCTATGTAGAAATAAACGACAGCCATGTGGAAAATCATGCCCCAAAAGATTTATCACCAAAGTACCTCACAAAAAACGAATAACATGCCAGTAAACGTTTTAAACATGCACTTTTAAAAGTTAGGTAGTGTTATTAATAAGCCTGCTACCAGTCGCTTCTACTGCAGTTAAGGCTCATACATTACTTCAGTATTAACAGTATTTTTTTAGTCAAATTCCATTCCTTAGAAAATTACTTATTGTACATACATTCATCAGCCTGATACCAGTCGCTACTGCATTTAAGGCTGTACTTACATTACATCGGTATCAGCAGTATTTTCTTAGTCAATTCCATTCCTTAGAAAAATAATTTACTGCACATACCTTGTTTGCAGGATTCCCCACACGCTATTCCCTTTCTGAAAGTTACCCCACTCCTCAGAATGTGCGAGAACAGCCAGTGGATCTTAGTTACTTCTGCTAAGATCATAGAAAACGCAGGCAGATTCTTCTTCCAAATACTGCCTGAGAACAAACAGCACACTCCGGTGCCATTTAAAATAACAAACTTTTGATTGAAGAAATAAACTAAGTATAAAAAACACCACAGACCTCTCACAACGTCCTATCTAGTTGAGTTGCAAGAGAATGACTGGATATGACATGTGAGGGGAGGAGCTATATGGCAGCTCTGCTTGGGTGATCCTCTTGCAACTTCCTGTTGGGAAGGGAATATATCCCATAAGTAATGGATGACTCGTGGACTGAATACACTTAACAAGAGAAATATAGATTTACATAATTAACAAATCCATGTTAAAAAGACAATGGGGTAGATTTATCATGGGTGGGCGGACATGATCCGCTGTAGCGTGTGAAATGCTTGTGCAATCCCGCCCCCTGCACATTCGCGGCCAAACGTCCGCTAGAAGGGGTGTCAATCATCTCAATCGTATCCGATTGGGATGATTGCTGTCAGCCATCTCAGAGGAGGCGGACGAGTTAAGGAGCAGCAGTCTTAAAGGGACATTAAACCCAAATTTTTTTCTTTCATGATTCAGATAGAGAATACCATTTTAAACAACTGTCTAATTTACTTCTATTATCTAATTTGCTTCATTCTCTCGATATTGCTATTTCTTTAACAAAGGATATCTAAAGAATTAAGCAAATTTGATAATAGAAGTAAATTGTAATGTTGATTAAAATTGTATTCTCTGTCTGAATCATGAAAGATTTTTTTTTTGTTTAATGTCCCTTTAAGACCGCTGCTTCTTAATTTATGTTCCAGGGGAACCTGAAACTACGGGGGTAGATTGCAGCATCCACTACTCCAGAGTCTCAACTACAAGTGAGTATTAGACTTTTTTTCGACACATTTCAAAGTTATATCTGTTTCTTCTCCCCCTATATTATGTGACAGCCATCAGCCAATCACAAATGCATATACTGTATGTATATTCTGTGAATTCTTGCACATGCTCAGTAGGAGCTGGTGACTGAAAAAGTGTAAATATAAAAAGATTGTGCACAATGTTTTAATGGAAGTAAATTGGAATTTTGTTTAAAATTGCATGCTCTATCTTAATCATCAAAGTTTAATTTTGACTTAAGTGTCCCTTTAAGCTTCCTTTATATACTCTTTTCTCCTGAGGACTATTAGGGCACATGATGAGCAATGACTGTGGAATGTAGCAATGTTAAAGTAACTATTCAACAACATTTCTATATAACACACAACCATTGTTTGCACACTTTATCCATTCCTAATTGTCCTCAACAGAAGAGATTAAATAAGGGAAACCTAAGTTTCAAAATGGCATCACCATTACTTTGGAAAAACTCAGAAGAATGGGAAAGACCATACATAATAAAGCATATTGCAATGTTGTTCTGCTACACACAATTCAACATTTTCTATTACAATTTCAAAGGGTCTATCTGGTTGTGGGATAGAACTTTGAGTGGCGCAGTAAAAAAAGAGATTGGGAGTGAGCATTCCTGGGCATAGTTTGGGCAGTTCATGGTTTATGTTATGGAAACTATGATCTAAACAGAGAAAAAGGTGTCCTGAAAAACAGTGACAAAAAGCTCCCCATAAAATGCAGGACCACTAGGAGTTATGGTATCACCACTAGGAGTTATGGTATCAGATTAAACTGTCCTTGAAGTTATCATGCTTATTGGGGTTTTGTAGGGATGTGGGATTGTTTAGAAGGCTGTTGATGAAATTTTAGGGGGGAGGATTTAGAGTGCTGTGGGAGGGATTTTAGGGGGTGGTTTAGAGTGCTGGGGGAGGGATTTTAGGGGGGAGGGTTTAGAGTGTTGTGGGAGGGATTTTAGAGGGGGAGGGGTTAAAGTGATGTGGGAGGGATTTTTGGGGGGAGGGTTTAGAGTGCTGTGGGAGGGATTTTAGAGGGGAGGGTTTAGAGTGCTGTGGGAAGGATTTTAGGGGGCTGTGGGAGGGTTTGATGGTCTCTGAGTAATGTGAGGGAGGACTATGGTCAGAACTGGCAGGATGGTTGGAAGATCTGGAAGGAGCAATGTGACTGAAGTATGTTTATCTTGTTTTTTGTTGTTGTTTTTTTTTATGGTATAAAACTGAAAAAAAATGGACCCTGCGTGATAAAGAGCACTATTTAAACGTGAAAAAATTACCTTCAGAAAAAGTGTTTTTTTTTAGTTTTTAACTAACAGGAAACATGTTGTTTGTGCACACGTCGTCCCTAGAGATAAATGATTGGCTGCTGAAGACTTTTCCCACAGTTTTGTTGATGGACAGAGATAAAAACATATATATATTTTCAGTAGAGGAACAATTCTAATAATTGCAACAGTTAAAGGGACAGTTAACACCTTGAGATTTTTATATAAAATGTTTAATTATTAATTAAACAAATTTGCAATGTACGTTTCTTATTTATTCTGCCCCATTCCATGTAATTTAGCTCAGAAATTTCTTTTTTTTAATTCTCAAAACTTGTAATGCACCATGCTGACTTGTCAAGGCTAACTCTGCTAAATATATATCCCTAATTGTCATTACCTAATGAAAACTGCAAAGCAATGTACTGTATACTAATATCACCAAAGCTAGCCTTGTTGTCTGCAGACTAAAGCACTGATTGCCTCTTTCAAATAAGGCAAATGGTGAGTGGAGTTTGGCTGCTCAAAAACAACTGAAGTTCAAAGCATGTTAAAAGGACCCTAAAATCTAAATACATTTCATGCACCTTCCTCTAATTATGGGTGCCACCATTATGGAACCTAGGTTACAATGCAGGTAACTGAAGAAAAGTTGCAGCACATGTGCAAAAACATCAGCACTGGAATGACTAGAGGGAGACGGGGAAAAACCGCAATACTATGCTTATTAAATGTATAACGTCCCTTTAATTTGTTTTTAAAATGTTTTCATTTGGCTGTCATGTAATGCTATAGCAATGTGACACAAAGTGTTTACTGTCCCTTTAAAGGGACATGAAACACGATTTTTTTACTTTCCTGATTTAGAAAGAGCATGCAATTTTAAACAACTTTTTAATTTACTTATATTATATCATTTGTTTCATTCTCTTGATATAGTTTGCTGAAAAGCATATCTAGATAGGCTCAGTATCTGCTGATTGGTTGCTGCACATAGATGCATTGTGTGATTGGCTCACCCATGTGTATTGTTATTTCTTCAACAAAGGATATCTAAAGAATGAAGCAAATTAGATAATAGAAGTAAATTGGAATGTTGTTTAAAATTGTATTCTCTATCTGAAGCATTAAAGAAATGTTTTGGGTTTAGTGTCCCTTTGAGCTCTTTGCAGGAGTTAAACACACAACTATATGCAAGCAAATCCTGCACCTTTTTTTGGCACCAAATGGCAAGAACAAATTAACTTATTGATTATATCAATCAATCATTAATTTTTCATCCATTTTGTCCAATAATGCATTTGGCTGTTCGTATTTAAAACAACCTGACGAATCAACAAAATTCAGACGAATTTGCATTTGTCCAAAGCCCTAATGCACATTTCTAAAAGTTGTTACTGGTTTGCAAGTTCCTGTTTTGTTCCTGCCTACTACACTTTTTGCATTATTGTTATATTTATTATTGCTTTGCATTTTACCTCTGTATAATAGGTTATATGAATAGATTACCAATGAAACACAGATTCTTTCTTTCATGATTCAGATAGATCATATCATTTAAAACAACTTTCCAATTTACTTCTATTATCTAATTTGATTCCTTATCTTGGTATAGTTTGTTGAGTGGAAGGAGCAGCATTCACTACTGGGAGCTAGCTGAAAGCCACCGACAACAGGCATATAAATGCAGCCACCAATTAGCAGCTTCTGAGTCTACCTAGGTATAATTTTCAAAAAAGGATACAAAGAGAACAAAACAAATGAGATAATAGAAATAAAGTGGAATGTTATTTAAACTCCCTCCTTGATCCATTGCAATATGGATTTAATGATATTAAGGTTACTAATGACCTAATTACAGCAAAATCAAAAGGCGACTTTTCTTTGTTAATCCTTCTAATCTACAGACTTTGATACTGTTGACCCCACTATCTTACTCCTATTACCTGTCTAACTGGACCTTTAGTTTTACCTTCTCTGGCACATCTTCTGACCCTTTACCACTTTCTGTAGAAGTATCACAAGGCTCTGTCCTTGGCCCCCTTCTCTTCTCAATTTATACATTATCCTTAGGTTCCTTAATACAGTCCCATGGGTTTCAATACCATTTGTATGCTGATGATACCCAAATCTACATCACTGCACCAAACCTATCCCCTTCCTTATTAGCTTGTGTCACTGTCTTTCTAATATTTCATCCTGGATGTCCTCTCACTACCTTAAGCTAAATCTCTCCAAAACTGAGCTCCCTATTTTCCCCCTTCTTCCAAAATCCCTACCCCCCAACTTTCTGTAACTGTTAATAATAACATCATTACCCCAACTCCGCTTACACAATGTCTTGGGGTCAACACTTGACTCAGATCTCTCACTCCCCACATCCAGTCTTTGGCCAATTCCTTCCATCTCCACCTCAAAAACATCTCCAAAATTCATCTCACAAAAAACACAACTAAGACTTTAATCCACTCTATCATCATTCCCCACCTTGACTATTGCAACTCTATCCTCTCCGGCCTCCCTAGCTGCAATCTATCTCCCTTACAATAATAAATGTCTTTGCCAGACTGATCTTCCTTACACGTCGCTCCTCATGTGCTGCACATCTGTCAGTCCCTTCACTGGTTTCCTCTAACCTCCAGAATAAAACATAAAAATCTTGACTTTAACTTTTAACGCTCTCAATAACACTGCTCCATCCCATATCTCCAGATACTCTCCCTCCCGTCCCTTTTGCTCTGCTCATGACCTCCTTCTCTCCTCCTCTTTGGTTACCTTCTCACATTCCCGTCTACAAGACTTCTCCAGACTGGCCCCTATTTTGTGGAACTCTCTGCCTTGCTCTACATGACTCTCCCTTATTTTTTAAACTTTCAAGCGCTCCTTAAATATATAATATACACTAACATTTTCCTATCTTAGTTCCTCTACCCCTTTTACCTACCCCCTTGAAACCTCTTAGCATGTAAGCCTACGAGCCTAGCTGCTTTGTAGATCACCTTCATGAGAGATGATTTAAAACAGTGAAACTATTGGCAGGGCCCTCTATTCCTTTGTCTCCAATAATTGTCACCTTGCATATTAGACCCATGTTTTTAGCGCTGCAGAACCTGTTGGCGCTCTACAAATAACTGATAATAATAAGAAGAATGATAAAGGGATATGAAACCCAAACACTTTCTTTTGTGATCCAGACAGAACATGCAATTTTAAAAAAGTTTCCAATTTACATCTATGATCAAATTTGCTTTGTTCCAATGATATTCTATGTTGAAGAGATACCTAGGTAGGCATATGAAGAACTACATGGCAGGAAATATTGCTGCCATCTAGTGCTCTTGTAAATGAATAACATTTTAGCAAAACTGCTGCTATACAGTGCTCCAGAAATGGGCTGGCTCTTTTCAATAAAGGATATCAAGAGAACAAAGAAAAAATCATAATAGAACTAAATAAGAAAGTTGTTTAAATATCACATGCTCTATCAAAACCACAAAAGAAAAATTGGGTTTTATATTCCTTTAAATTGAATGCTCTATCTGAATAATAAAATAAAAATATTTCATGTCCCTTTAAATTTGGGACATCACTTTTTGAAGATGTAAAGAGTTCGTTTTGTTTTTGGCTTGTTTAATAGGTTTCCTACTTCTATAGTGCTTTGATGTCAGGTTTCAGCCAAAAACAATGCACTTACAAAGCCTACATTAATCACTTTCGGGATGTTATCCATTTTCCACTTTGTTTTGTCGGTTCAGGAATTAGCACTTCATTTTTTATACTAATTGGAAACTTGCCTCTCCATGTGTCACTATCACCTTTTTCCCCTTCAAATTGCTACCTACAATAAGGTAATTTATCATGGTTTAAGATAAAGCAGTAGTGTTAAATAGAAATGCGTTGGAAACCCGTATGTTGTGAGATTGCTTTTCATTTCCAACTCAGCAGCATATATAATGCTCGTTGTTGACTGCAGATTTCACTGCTTAGTCTAAAGCATGAATATTGTTTCTGTATACTGATTAATATTTACCTTCAAAATAAGCTAAATTTAATATAGAATAATACTGAATAATAATACTAACAGTAATAAACTCAAATAGTCTTTTCCTTTCAGCATTGTGGATCCACCTGAATTTGCTAAATATATGTACATCACCCTTGCTTATGGTAATTTGACTATAAAGTTGATAGCCCTTAATACTTTTGTTAGCTAGATAACCTTGATGCATAGAAAGTAATATTGAATATTTTTTCATTGCATTTAAAAATTCAGATTACATTTTTGAATTTTACATACTGTCAGTAGTGATCCCCGTTCGTTGTCATGGCTATCAGCATGTTTGCATTATGTCATAAGCTGTATCTAACTCTGTATCTAAGCAGATTGGCTTACAAATTACTTCATTGGTGACAAATGATTTGCATTAATTTTTGCACTTTTTAAAGCAATGTCACACTCCTACTAGTACCAATGTTTTTGAGTGCGCTATTTTTTTTATTAGTTTCCAGGTTACTAAACATTAATAGCCTAATCTTAGAATGCCTTTGCATGCTGATTCCATTTTAAACTTGGACCTTTGTTGCCAAACCTTTGCTTGTCTGACCTGTCCTCCTGTTGATCTGGACTGATACTCTGGACTTTGACCCCTTGCCTTAAATTGACGCGTGCCCACATCTTATCCTTCCAGCACACAACGATTGGATGAAGCCAGATTCGTCATCGCTCAGCTAAATGAAGGATAAGATGTGGGCGGAGGAACGGCGCGATCTTTACCTTCACAAAATGTTAAATATTTGACCAATAAAGCGTCTTAGAATAATGTAATCAATGAAAGTGTTTTGCAGACTAATTGTATATATTGTGCAGAACATTAAGATACTTTACAATCACTTTAACTGACCTCACCTCTAGTTAGCCCTTTCCTCTTTTAGTTTCGTGGGTGTGATCTTTCCTACCTGGTACACTGAACCATGAATACATCAGCATCTTATCACTTATCCATACCAACTATATGCCAGTGGGTCAACTGAAGTATATCAAGGGGGTTTTAGTTGGTCTATGCTATTCTATAACATTACCCAGGGTCTTCTTCAAGACTAACATAAGCTACACATCCATGGCATATTTCCTTTTTAAATGTTGATTTTTTTTTACTTATAGAAACATTCAAATACTAGAAATAATGTAAAGTGAAACAATTATTTTACCATTTAAATTTTGAAAACCAGACATTTGCCCAACCACTTACTTTAATTTATTAAACAAATATAGGAAATGTATATCATTTAGTGCTGAATATAGAATCCCAAAAAGAGGTACCAAGATTAAGAAATTGTGCTATCAATCCATTTCTAGTTATTACCCATTTAACATTGATCTCTGTGTATGCTGAGATCCTATTGGCTAGAATACAAGTGGAATGCAAAAATATTAGCACTATTCTGCATTTACATTGCTCATTTTTTGTGTGCTCAAAGTTATTTTTTTATCTCTATATAAAATTCATGTTGGATATCTCTTGAGCACTAAGCCAATGGTGTGCAAATTAGTAGAGTTCTTAAAGGGGCAGTAAACCTAGAAAACTCAACTTTTAAGTGATGGTAAATCCTAGCGTTTGTTAAACGCTTGGATTTACCATCATTTTAAGAAGTGCTAAATTGTACAGCGGTATTTTTGCTTGTGCACAAGTGAAAAGCTTAACTTACTACTAATACAAGCGTAATGAGCGTGACAGTAGAGCTCGCTGTGCTATCCATTAAAAGTATAAGGTACGCTAAAAAAGGTTTGGGCCATGTTAAGATGATTTGGTTAACATATTTAGCCATCCACTTGTAATACCAGACATGAGATTGAGCAAAAGATAGGGAACCCAGCACTATCTATTGCACTCAACTTGTAGCCTAGCCCTAATTATTTAAAAAACAAACATCAGCACATGAACATGAAGTGCACCTACCGGGCAACACTCCGCTTATATCAAACCCAACTTTTATTCAGTGCTGCTACGCAGTAATACGCAGGGACTGTATAAAGCTGACGTACAATTTACCTTTCATGTCTCTTGAGGAAACAGCTTAGAGGCACTGGTTAGCATTGGCAAATATCTATATGCATATAACTAAGATAAAATGTATATGTATATTTAATATACATATAACATGTGTGGGTCTGTGTGGATGTGTAGCAAATGTGATTATTGACTGAGGCGCTGAAACAAAAAGAATTAAAAGGGGTACTAAACCCACATTTTTTTCTTTCATGATTCAGATAGAGCATGCAATGTTAAGAAACTTACTAATTTACACCTATTATCAATTTTACTTTGTTATCTTGCTATCTTTATTTTAAAAAGCAGGAATGAAAGCTTTGGAGCCGGCCCATTTTAGGTTCAGAACCTGGGTTGTGCTTGCTGATTGGATGGCAAAATATAGCCACCAATCAGCAAGCCATATTCAGGGTACTGAACCAAAAATAGGCTGGCTCCAAAGCTTTCATTCCTGCTTTTTAAAATAAAGATAGCAAGAGAACAAAGTAAAATTGATAATAGGAGTAAATTTGAAAGTTGCTTAAAATTGCATGCTCTATCTGAATCATGAAAGAAAATATTTGGGTTTACTATCCCTTTAACTTACAACAAAGATGGTATGTTCAGAAATGTTCTTATACAAAGGCAATAAATTACTCTACGTAAGGGATATAAACAGTCTGTTTTATTGTTCTAATAAAAAAGCACTAAGCAGTGGGTTACATTTAATAGAAATCATTGTGATTTGTATTATTCAACATTTTAAAAGGATTTTACCTTTTTTTCATTTTGTTTTTTAAACTCAATTTGTGTAGGGTCCACTACTTGCTGCAAAATCTACATATCAGTAAAGACACTGAAAAAAGAAAACGTTTCTATACACTCTTTTGTGGGCAACACTACTAAATAGAATGTAATCTTTATTCAGAAATAAGTTTAAACTCTGTGAAACAAACAGTTTTGGATATAAAAAAATAAAAGAATGGATATTGAACATGGCATTTTATGTACATTTTCTATGTGTGTTTCAGAAAGTATTTATAAAACACCATAATATATAAAATGAGCTTAAAGGGACAGTCAAGCCCAAAAAAAACCTTACATGATTTAAATAGAAAATCTAATTTTAAACAACTTTCCAATTTACTTTTATCACCAATTTTGCTTTGTTCTCTTGGTATTTTTAGTTGAAAGCTAAACCTAGGAGGTTCATATGCTAATTTCTTAGACCTTGAAGACTGCCTCTAATTTTAATGCATTTTGACCACTAGAGGGCATTTGTTCATGTGTTTCATATATATAACATTGAGCTCATGCACGTGAAGTTACCCTGGAGTGAGCACTGATTGGCTAAAATGCAATTCTGTCAAAAGAACTGAAATAAGGGGGCAGTCTGCAGAGGCTTAGATACGAGGTAATTACTGAGGTAAATCGTTTATTTCTATAACAGTGTTGGTTGTGCAAAGCTGGGGAATGGGTAATAAAGGGATTATCTTTCTTTTTAAAAAACAACAATTCTGGTGTTGACTGTCCCTTTAACTGACTGGTACTAAATTTAGACACATGTTCCAGAGCAGAAAAGCTTATAATCTATTTGGTATAAGGAAGGAATAGAAAAAAGGAAACCTGAAAGTGTGTAAACAAAAACACCTCTGATATTTTTTATGTGAAGATGAAAATGTTGCTTAGTTTCTGGATTCTCCATCCTGTACTCAGGGTACACACCTGCAAAGAATCAAATGCAAAGCATTTCTCAGTTATCTCCCTGTTATCAGTGCTGCTATCCTTCTTGCCTGCAGATCTGAGCTAATCTCGCTTTTATTTCAATTTTGAAGGTCAAGGAAGGAAGTTGAACAGTAAAGCAGATTACTTGAACACATTTTACAAGTTTTTGCAACATAAAACACCTTCCAATAAAAGTAGATTCAGAAAGTATATACATACACACACACACATAGGGGCCCATTTACCAAGTGTCTGTCCGACATGGTCCGCTCAGCGTATCATGTCCGACAGACATCGCTGAATGTCGACAGCATAAGCTGTCCGCATTTAACATT
Organism: Bombina bombina; assembly: GCF_027579735.1. Classification (NCBI taxonomy): domain Eukaryota; kingdom Metazoa; phylum Chordata; class Amphibia; order Anura; family Bombinatoridae; genus Bombina; species Bombina bombina. The sequence goes on from NC_069507.1 coordinate 181,252,091, forward strand.
GCACAAGCAGTTCTGGTGTACTGCTTGTGCAATGCCACCCCCTGCAGATTTGCAACCAATCTGCCGCTAGCAGGGGGTGTCAATCAACCCGATCGTACACAATCAGGCGGATTGATGTCCACAGCGTTAGAGGCAGCAGATGAGTTAAGGAGCCGCAGTCTTAAGACCGCTGCTTCTTAACTGGAAGGCTCCTGCGGAAGCAGGGGCCATTCGGCCCTTTATAAATCAACCCCATAGAGTTCCTGCAAGAGTGCTTTCTGTATGTATATACAGGTATATATATATAAATATATATAAATAATAGTGATAACTTATACATAAACCATACTGAAATTGGTACACCACTTGTTTTATTATTGTTCTAACTAGTAATACAATTATTTACAACCAGACTATATTGTTTATATTTATAGATCAATAGATATTATTATAAAAAATATGAAATTAGAATCAATAGATAGAAAGTATTTCTTAGATGCTATTGTCAATAATAAACTTTTCATATTCAATTCCACTATGACAATATACAAACAGCAAAGCTCATGAGCATAACTATTCATGGACTGTCATGGATTCCTTTCTATGGCTTCTGACCTAATTCCTGTACTATTCCCCCTAGGGCATAGATCAGGCTTTTGGAAAATCGACACACTTTTTCAGAAAACAAGTATATGTAACCAATTTATTTTCTTTCCACATATTCAATTATTATATGCTTAATGTCTTGCAAATGTACATGTTTAACCAATTAGCAATAAATACAGAACAATGTTCATTAGAACAATTATCTGACTGGGTTCCCAAATGAGTTTCAAATGTGTATCATAGTGATAAGGTATGATTGTGAGGTATCAAGTGAAAAGTATAATTTACATAGTGTTGTTAAAGGGACACTAAACCCAAATATTTTCTTTCATAATTTAGATAGAGCATACAATTTTAAGCAACTTTCTAGTTTGCTCTTATTATTCATTTTTCTTTGTTCTCTTGCTATCTTTATTTAAAAAGCAGGAATGTAAAGTTTAGGTTCAGCAGCCTGAATAGAGCTTGCTTATTGGTGGCTACATCTAGCCACCAATAAGCAAGCATAACCCAGGTTCTGAACCGAAAATGGGCTGGCTTCTACACTTTACATTCCTGCTTTTTAAATAAAAATAGCAGGAGAAGGAAGAAAAATTGATAATTGGAGTAAATTAGAAAGTTGCTTAAAATTGCTTAAAAAATATATGAATTATGTAAGAAAAATAAATTGGGTTTAGTGTCACTTTTACTAGTCTTGAACCCCAAAAATGTAAAAAATTGTATTCTGACAGATTATATGAATATATATATATATATATATATATATATATATATATATATATATATATATAAATGCTTAATATGACTGGAGGAAAGAAAGTATCCAATTTTTATATGCAAAAGTATAGGAATATTGCAGTATAGCAATATCCTTTTTATTGGGCATAGTTTCCATATTTAAAAGGCCTTAATAGTCAAAAATGACATGCTCTAATTGTTAAGACTAGCAACTAGGGCTGTGCGATACGGTTAAAAAATAAATGCAATTTTTGCGGAAATATTGCAACTGCAATTTTAATTGGGATTTTATTAAAATATTTTGTGAAACAAACATTAAAAAATGCATTTAACTGTTCAAACAGCTGCTTGTTTTGCAGTTTGCACTGTAGAAGGAATAGGCCAGAGAAAAGAGCACTGCCAGTTCCCCCCACCTTCATTGTCTCTGCACATTTCAGGACCGGAGCGACTACTTATGTGGTAAGTAAAATGGTGGCTTTAGCGTTATGACAATTCGTGGTCCGCCACCTGGAGGACTGATCATTGCTGCTGCTGGGCTGGACTGGAGCGTTTGTGTGACTGACATGGCGTGTTAAAGAAGCTTTTTTACACTATTTAATTATTTTGGTTTTGACAAACAAGTGTCAGCCTTATGCGATTTAGATATTGCATAGCCTCATATCGCGATTAATTGCACAGCCCTACTAGTGACCCTGCACTACTCTGTGATTAATCCTCGCAAAGGGTTTAAACCCACAGTAAAAGTGCTGCTCACGACCCGAAGTGCGCTGCTGGTCCCAAACTGAAACTGCCACTAATCCAGTCAGCAGCGCTAGTTACACAGCTGAGTCGTGATCCAATCAGAAGCGGTTTCTGCTCAGTACCAGCAGTGCTCTACGGATTCTGAGTGGTACTTCAACTGTGTGTTTAAACCCTTTGTGCGGGTTAAACACACAGTTGTGCAGCGTCAATAGTCTTAAAATGACATGAAATAGAGCATGTAATATTTTGACTATTACGATTCATTAAAGACAAACTTTTCATCTCTTCTATAATTGTTAAATTAAATTACTGATATTTTCTGCGTAGTGCCGAAAACATTAAAACAAGTGAGCTCGAAACTTATTATTATGTTGTCTGAAATTAAAAGCTAAAATTAAAATAGACTTTTGTTATTTTTAGTATGGCTTCTGCAAACAAAGGTTGTGACATTTTAAAGGTTAAAGGGACACTGTACCCAAAAAAATTCTTTTGTGATTCAGATTGAGCATGAAATTTTAAGCAACTTTCTAATTGACTCCTATTATCAAATTTTCTTCATTCTCTTGGTATCTTTATTTGAAATGCAAGAATGTAAGTTTAGATGCCGGCCCATTTTTGGTGAACAACCTGGGTTGTTCTTGCTGATTGGTAGATACATTCATCCACCAATAAAAAAGTGCTGTCCAGAGTACTGAAACCAAAAAAAAGCTTAGATGCCTTCTTTTTCAAATAATGATAGCAAGAGAATGAAGAAAAATTGATAATAGGAGTAAATTAGAAAGTTGCTTAAAATTGCATGCTCTTTCTGAATTACAAAAGAAAAAATTTGGGTACAGTGTCCCTTTAACAGGACCCCAGTTTATTAGCTGGTTATGCATTAAACAGACACAAAAGTCAAAATTTTAAATTTCATGTTTTAGATAGAAAATGCAATCAAATGTGCTTTGTTGAAAAACATAACTAGGTAGGCTCATGAGCAGCAAGCAGGTGATTGGTGGAAACATGTGTATGCCTCTTGTAAGTGGCTCACCAGATTCGTTAAGCTAGCTCCCAGTAGTGCATTGCTACTCTGGAGCTAGCTTTAACTATGTGTTTAACCCCTTCACAGGGGTTAAACAGATAGTTATATATAATAAATATAGCAATAATTAAATGCTCTAACGCATTAGGTTATTGTATTTTTGCACTTGCAAGTCTCTTTAAAAACATAATTTATGCTTACCTGATAAATTCCTTTCTTCTGTTGTGTGATCAGTCCACGGGTCATCATTACTTCTGGGATATAACTCCTCCCCAACAGGAAATGCAAGAGGATTCACCCAGCAGAGCTGCATATAGCTCCTCCCCTCTACGTCAGTCCCAGTCATTCGACCAAGAATCAACGAGAAAGGAGTAACCAAGGGTGAAGTGGTGACTGGAGTATAATTTCAAAGATATTTACCTGCCTTAAAAACAGGGCGGGCCGTGGACTGATCACACAATAGAAGAAAGGAATTTATCAGGTAAGCATAAATTATGTTTTCTTCTGTTATGTGTGATCAGTCCACGGGTCATCATTACTTCTGGGATACCAATACCAAAGCAAAAGTACACGGATGACGGGAGGGATAGGCAGGCTCATTATACAGAAGGAACCACTGCCTGAAGAACCTTTCTCCCAAAAATAGCCTCCGAAGAAGCAAAAGTGTCAAATTTGTAAAATTTGGAAAAAGTATGAAGCGAAGACCAAGTTGCAGCCTTGCAAATCTGTTCAACAGAGGCCTCATTCTTAAAGGCCCAAGTGGAAGCCACAGCTCTAGTGGAGTGAGCTGTAATTCTTTCAGGAGGCTGCTGTCCAGCAGTCTCATAGGCTAAACGTATTATGCTACGAAGCCAAAAAGAGAGAGAGGTAGCAGAAGCTTTTTGACCTCTCCTCTGTCCAGAATAAACGACAAACAGGGAAGAAGTTTGGCGAAAATCTTTAGTTGCCTGCAAGTAGAACTTGAGGGCACGAACTACATCCAGATTGTGTAGAAGACGTTCCTTCTTTGAAGAAGGATTTGGACACAAGGATGGAACAACAATCTCTTGATTGATATTCCTGTTAGTGACTACCTTAGGTAAGAACCCAGGTTTAGTACGCAGAACTACCTTGTCTGAGTGAAAAATCAGATAAGGAGAATCACAATGTAAGGCTGATAACTCAGAGACTCTTCGAGCCGAGGAAATAGCCATTAAAAACAGAACTTTCCAAGATAACAATTTTATATCAATGGAATGAAGGGGTTCAAACGGAACACCCTGTAAAACGTTAAGAACTAAGTTTAAACTCCATGGCGGAGCAACAGCTTTAAACACAGGCTTGATCCTAGCTAAAGCCTGACAAAAGGCCTGGACGTCTGGATTTTCTGACAGACGCCTGTGTAACAAGATGGACAGAGCTGAAATCTGTCCCTTTAATGAACTAGCTGATAAACCCTTTTCTAAACCTTCTTGTAGAAAGGACAATATCCTAGCGATCCTAACCTTACTCCAGGAGTAACCTTTGGATTCGCACCAGTATAGGTATTTACGCCATATTTTATGGTAAATCCTTCTGGTAACAGGCTTCCTAGCCTGTATCAGGGTATCAATAACCGACTCAGAAAAACCACGTTTTGATAAAATCAAGCGTTCAATTTCCAAGCAGTCAGCTTCAGAGAAGTTAGATTTTGATGTTTGAATGGACCCTGTATCAGAAGGTCCTGTCTTAGAGGTAGAGACCAAGGCGGACAGGATGACATGTCCACTAGATCTGCATACCAAGTCCTGCGCGGCCATGCAGGCGCTATTAGAATCACTGATGCTCTCTCCTGTTTGATTTTGGCAATCAATCGAGGAAGCAGCGGGAAGGGTGGAAACACATAAGCCATCCCGAAGTTCCAAGGTGCTGTCAAAGCATCTATCAGAACCGCTCCCGGATCCCTGGATCTGGACCCGTAGAGAGGAAGTTTGGCGTTCTGGCGAGACGCCATGAGATCTATCTCTGGTTTGCCCCAACGTCGAAGTATTTGGGCAAAGACCTCCGGATGAAGTTCCCACTCCCCCGGATGAAAAGTCTGGCGACTCAAGAAATCCGCCTCCCAGTTCTCCACTCCCGGGATGTGGATTGCTGACAGGTGGCAAGAGTGAGACTCTGCCCAGCGAATTATCTTTGATACTTCCATCATTGCTAGGGAGCTTCTTGTCCCTCCCTGATGGTTGATGTAAGCTACAGTCGTGATATTGTCCGACTGAAACCTGATGAACCCCCGAGTTGTTAATTGGGGCCAAGCCAGAAGGGCATTGAGAACTGCTCTCAATTCCAGGATGTTTATTGGAAGGAGACTCTCCTCCTGATTCCATAGTCCCTGAGCCTTCAGAGAATTCCAGACAGCGCCCCAACCTAGTAGGCTGGCGTCTGTTGTTACAATTGTCCAGTCTGGCCTGCTGAATGGCATCCCCCTGGACAGGTGTGGCCGATAAAGCCACCATAGAAGAGAATTTCTGGTCTCTTGATTCAGATTCAGAGTAGGGGACAAATCTGAGTAATCCCCATTCCACTGACTTAGCATGCACAATTGCAGCGGTCTGAGGTGTAGGCGTGCAAAAGGTACTATGTCCATTGCCGCTACCATTAAGCCGATCACCTCCATGCATTGAGCTACTGACGGGTGTTGAATGGAATGAAGGACACGGCATGCATTTTGAAGCTTTGTTAACCTGTCTTCTGTCAGGTAAATCTTCATTTCTACAGAATCTATAAGAGTCCCCAAGAATGGAACTCTTGTGAGAGGAAAAAGAGAACTCTTCTTTTCGTTCACTTTCCATCCATGCGACCTTAGAAATGCCAGAACTAACTCTGTATGAGACTTGGCAGTTTGAAAGCTTGAAGCTTGTATTAGAATGTCGTCTAGGTACGGAGCTACCGAAATCCCTCGCGGTCTTAGTACCGCCAGAAGGGCACCCAGAACCTTTGTGAAGATTCTTGGAGCCGTAGCCAATCCGAATGGAAGAGCTACAAACTGGTAGTGCCTGTCTAAGAAGGCAAACCTTAGATACCGGTGATGATCTTTGTGAATCGGTATGTGAAGGTAAGCATCTTTTAAATCCACTGTGGTCATGTACTGACCCTTTTGGATCATGGGTAAGATTGTCCGAATAGTTTCCATTTTGAACGATGGAACTCTTAGGAATTTGTTTAGAATCTTTAAATCTAAGATTGGCCTGAAAGTTCCCTCTTTTTTGGGAACCACAAACAGGTTTGAGTAGAACCCTTGTCCTTGTTCCGACCGCGGAACCGGATGGATCACTCCCATTAATAACAGATCTTGTACACAGCGTAGAAACGCTTCTTTCTTTATCTGGTTTGTTGACAACCTTGACAGATGAAATCTCCCTCTTGGGGGAGATAATTTGAAGTCTAGAAGGTATCCCTGAGATATGATCTCTAGCGCCCAGGGATCCTGAACATCTCTTGCCCAGGCCTGGGCGAAGAGAGAAAGTCTGCCCCCCACTAGATCCGGTCCCGGATCGGGGGCTCTCGGTTCATGCTGTCTTTGGGGCAGCAGCAGGTTTCCTGGCCTGCTTGCTCTTGTTCCAGGACTGGTTAGGCTTCCAGCCTTGCCTGTAACGAGCAACAGCTCCCTCCTGTTTTGGTGCAGTGGAGGTTGATGCTGCTCCTGTTTTGAAATTCCGAAAGGGACGAAAATTAGACTGTCTAGCCTTAGCTTTGGCTTTGTCTTGAGGTAGGGCGTGGCCCTTACCTCCTGTAATGTCAGCGATAATTTCTTTCAAACCGGGCCCAAATAAAGACTGCCCCTTGAAAGGTATATTAAGTAATTTGGACTTAGAAGTAACATCAGCTGACCAGGATTTTAGCCACAGCGCCCTACGTGCCTGTATGGCGAATCCTGAGTTCTTAGCCGTAAGTTTGGTTAAATGCACTACGGCCTCCGAAATGAATGAATTAGCTAGTTTAAGGACTCTAAGCCTGTCCGTAATGTCGTCTAGCGTAGATGAACTAAGGTTCTCTTCCAGAGACTCAATCCAAAATGCTGCCGCAGCCGTAATCGGCGCGATACATGCAAGGGGTTGCAATATAAAACCTTGTTGAACAAACATTTTCTTAAGGTAACCCTCTAATTTTTTATCCATTGGATCTGAAAAAGCACAGCTATCCTCCACCGGGATAGTGGTACGCTTAGCTAAAGTAGAAACTGCTCCCTCCACCTTAGGGACCGTTTGCCATAAGTCCCGAGTGGTGGTGTCTATTGGAAACATCTTTCTAAATATTGGAGGGGGTGAGAACGGCACACCGGGTCTATCCCACTCCTTAGTAACAATTTCAGTTAGTCTCTTAGGTATAGGAAAAACGTCAGTACTCGCCGGTACCGCGAAGTATTTATCCAACCTACACAGTTTCTCTGGTATTGCAACGGTGTTACAATCATTGAGAGCTGCTAAGACCTCCCCTAGTAATACACGGAGGTTCTCCAATTTAAATTTAAAATTTGAAATATCTGAATCCAATCTGTTTGGATCAGAACCGTCACCTACAGAATGAAGCTCTCCGTCCTCATGCTCTGCAAGCTGTGACGCAGTATCAGACATGGCCCTAGTATTGTCAGCGCACTCTGTTCTCACCCCAGAGTGATCACGCTTGCCTCTTAGTTCTGGTAATTTAGACAAAACTTCAGTCATAACAGTAGCCATATCTTGTAATGTTATCTGTAATGGCCGCCCAGATGTACTAGGCGCCATAATATCACGCACCTCCCGGGCGGGAGATGCAGGTACTGCCGCGTGAGGCGAGTTAGTCGGCATAACTCTCCCCTCGCTGTTTGGTGAAATTTGTTCAAATTGTACAGATTGACTTTTATTTAAAGTAGCATCAATACAGTTAGTACATAAATTTCTATTGGGCTCCACCTTGGCATTGGAACAAATGACACAGATATCTTCCTCTGAGTCAGACATGTTTAACACACTAGCAATAAACTTGCAACTTGGTTATAATCTTTTTTAGCAAAAACGTACTGTGCCTCAAAGAGGTACTAAACGATTAAATGACAGTTGAAATAATGAACTGAAAAACAGTTATAGCATCAAACTTTAAAACAACACAACTTTTAGCAAGGGTTTGTTCCCATTAGAAAAATAACAATAATTAAATTTGACATAAAAATTACAGAGCAACGTTTTTATTCACAGTCAATATTTTATTCACGGCCCCTCCCCCTCACACACAGCAGTGAAGAGAAACGAAACTGTCACAATTAAAACCAAACAACTGCCAAGTGGAAAATAATGCCCAAATATTTATTCACACAGTACCTCAGAAATGTAAACGATTCTACATTCCAGCAAAAACGTTTAACATGATAAATACTTAATAAAAGGATTAGTGACTTTTAATAGAGTAGTTCTGGTGAAATACCATCCCCAGAATACTGAAGTGTATACATACATGTCATTATAACGGTATGGCAGGATTTTCTCATCAATTCCATTCAGAAAATAAAAACTGCTACATACCTCAATGCAGATTCATCTGCCCGCTGTCCCCTGATCTGAAGCTTTTACCTCCCTCAGATGGCCGAGAACAGCAATATGATCTTAACTACTCCGGTTAAAATCATAGTAAAAAACTCTGGTAGATTCTTCCTCAAACTCTGCCAGAGAAATAATAACACGCTCCGGTGCTATTGTAAAATAACAAACTTTTGATTGAAGTCATAAAAACTAAGTATAATCACCATAGTCCTCTCACACATCCTATCTAGTCGTTGGGTGCAAGAGAATGACTGGGACTGACGTAGAGGGGAGGAGCTATATGCAGCTCTGCTGGGTGAATCCTCTTCCATTTCCTGTTGGGGAGGAGTTATATCCCAGAAGTAATGATGACCCGTGGACTGATCACACATAACAGAAGAAAGCTACTGTACAAAGCTAACAAAAAAAATAACAAAAATGAATAAATAAATACATAATAGCTTATAAAACAAATGAAAAGTATTCAAAATAGAAAAATAAATAAATAAACCAGTATTAAATTACATTTTCAGTCACTCAAGATTATTGGTTACCAATGTATTATCCATCCCCATTTTTCCTTAAAGGGGCATTGTACTGAAACGTTCCGTATAAAAGAGAATGTCTCTAATGTCTCTTAGAGTGCTTTGATTCATGGAAAATGTATGTTCCTATGGTGAATAAACTATCTATTTCCATGGGAAACACAGCAGCTGGCCGTGAGCAGCACAGTTACAAATTATACACAATCGGACACTTCCTGTTAGTTTAATCGGCTTTCACTTAACCTTTTTCATGCAAAATATATTTTAACATATTTAAAGGGACATTGTACACTAGATTTTTCATTGCATGAATGTTTTGTGGATGATCCATTTCTATAGCCTATATGTTTTTTTGTTTTTATTTAATGTATAGTTTTGCTTATTTTCAAAAAACATTGTGCAGATTTTCAGACTCCAAACCAAGCCCCAACATTTTAGAGGTATAGTGATGTCTACAGACTCCAGCTTGCTCATGTTTGTTTAAAGGTTTTTTTGTTTGCAGGGGAGGAGGGAGTGTCTGCTCTTTTTGCTTTCTCATCCCATTTCAGTGGGTGTCTCAGCCTAACCTCATCAACAGTGCTAAATTGGGAGCTTATCAGTATGTTTTTATAAAAGATTTTATACTGGATTTGTATATCTGTATCTGTGCATATTCCTCTTTATAGTAGTGTCTATGTGTCTATTACATTATATATATATATATATATATATATATATATATATATATATATATATATATATATATATATAAAGTGCCTTGGAGCCCCTTGCAGTCAAGTAGCTAAAAACATGAAAAATCATACTTATGCAATATTCATATTTCGTATTTACTGAAAATATTTCGCATTCCAATGTTCTTCACATAGGGGGGATATGTTCTTACAAATAGATATTCCTATTATATATATATATGTATATATATGTATTTATCTATACCTATATATAATTATAGATATACAGTATTTAGGTATAGATATATATTGTATCAAAATACCATCAGATATATGTAGAAATATGTATTTATGAATAAATAGAACATATTCTGCTATGTGAAAAACATTGTAATGTGAAATATTCATATTTTCATGTTGGGTTAGCAGAATATGCGATTGGGTTTGCATGCGAGTAGGCTGTTAGTCCCCCCCCCCCCACACACACACATACACACACACAAACTATTTGTGCTCTATTGAAGCCTATGGGTAAATACATTAATGTAATCACGATATTCTAACTTTTGCTTTTTGTGGTTGTTGGGATAGCACGCGAGTAAAAATTTAACAAAAATATATTTTTACTTTCAACTTGTAATACGCACAGTATCCGACGCGCACAAAAAGCTTACTTCTAGTGGAGTTAGTGTGCGAGAGGGAGCAATAAATAATGCTCCACTCGTGATCTAGCCAATTTTTGTATACTTATACACCGATAATGATCATGTAGCCACATGTCTATGAATAGAATGACTGCTAGGGACCCCCTACACCTGCTGCAACAACGGCAGTTCCGCCACAGCCTCTTCAAGTACATAACTAGAAGAAAAAAAACAATACTTTCATTATTTATTTTGCCTGCTTTTCCTGTAATTTAAATCTGAACATTTTAGTGTTTCCAGTCCTAAAAACTGAAAGAGTAAATACAACCATTCAATAGCCTAACCTTTCCCTATATCTTCTAATTTGCTGTTTGTTATCTTATCATTTCTGCTTAAGCCAAACAATGGATATTTTGTTAACATAGTCCTGTTTTCTACAGACCCAAGTCCGGATTGGCTCCTCCAAATAAGGACAGTAGGGGGTGGAGTTTGACCATTTAAAAACAACTGCAGCAAACAAGGCTGTTCTAGTCTGTTCAGACTCTGATATGTTAATCTATTGAAAGACTGCAGAAAAATGTTGCAATTACAAGATGTTTACCTTCCCTTTAAGACAAGTATCACACTGTCTAGTCTCCCCTGTGCATATGCATTGTTTCTCTGCAGATGACCACATGCTAAAAATTGGCAAAATATTTGTATACAAACCAACCTTGAATGATATTTGGTTAATCTGAGGTCTTGGCTATTTTTCAAATCACACATGGAATATTGATAAACTATGCTTACTCTATGCTCTGAAATAAGCTCTATTAATTATTAAATATATTGGTTTAGTGAGCGGAGCTATTGTCTAGCGAGTAATAAGAATCAGAATGATTTCTTACGGATCATTGATAATTTACTGCTTGGATTTGAACAGACAGACAATGCCATATTTACAATATAAACACTCCCTTTCCCATCAGCAGAATTCACAACATCTCCTGTTTTCTTAGAACTGAGAGTAAGAACAGTTTTAAAATTAAACCAAAATAGAAATCCCTGTTTGACTGTTTATCGGAGTTCCAGCATGGCCATTTTCTGTTTGCTCCAATGAGTCATTGTGTAACTCCTCCGCTGTGTGAACACTGCTGCATTCACAAAGAACAGAGTTAGTATTATATGATAAGGCTAAAACGGCATTTCAAATGTTGCTGCAAAATAGCTTCCTACAAGCAGAAAATTTGTAAATGATGTTATATTCTCCACTCAGAAATAAAGCTATCTATAATGTTGCAGAATGTACCAATAAAAATAAAGTGTGTGTATAAACACTAACGCACATACACACTAACACACACACTAACACACACACACATGCCCACTAACACACACACACTAATGCACACACATACTAACGCACATACATACAAACATACACACTAACACACACACACATACACACTAACACGCACACACACATACACACTAACACACACACACATACACACTCATACACACTAACATACAAACACATACACACTAACGCACACACACACATACACACTAACGTACACACACACTAACGCACACACATACATACACACTAACGCACACACCGACATACACACTAACATACACACACACATACACACTAACGCACACACACACTAACACACATACACACACACACATACACACTAATGCGCACACACACACTAACGCACACACATACATACACACTAACGCACACACCGACATACACACTAACACACACACACACATACACACTAACGCACACACATACACACTAACATGTGCACACACAAACATACACACTAACGCATACACACACACATGTACTGTATATATATATATATATATATACATAAATCTCATAGGAATGGGCTAAATTTCTGGTTCCACCCAAGGCAGAACATGCTGTGATCTGAGATGTTATCGCAGAAAATGCATCATGTCTGCAGAAAGAATGGGACAGATGCAGGAACTGCTCCACATTAGACTGTTCTTTTCAAACAGTGCTGTGCTCTGGCTGCACTCTGTTAGTTTTCCTTAACATAGTCCAGCTAGCGCAAAGAACTGTCTGAAGTGAGCACATTGCAATTGAGCTGATGCTGTAAATCAACTTGTCTAATTTTAAATTTAATTTTATTTCAAAATGACCTGCAGAAAAAAACACTTGTAAAAAAAACATCTCATCGCAGAAAGTGAAAAAACATTCTGCCTCTGGGGCTCCTAAATTTTTGGGCTTGCTCCTAGAATTTGAGCAAATTTGTTGAGCCTTGCATTAGAGCATTATATAATTTCATCTTCATGTCCCTTTCAGAATATTTTCTGAATTGGGTGTGGGGGGGGGGGGGGGATAAAGCGCAATATTTATATGACAGATTTGTAAGCAAATTAAACATCTAGTTGGAAAGATAAGCTATTGTGTTTAAAGATTTATACAGGAGTCTATGTGAACTACACATTACATGACAGTATTTTATTTTAGAGTTATCTGAGATGCAGAAGAAAATGTTCAATCACAGATGAAGCTAGTTATTGGCTTCCAAGTACAAAAATATTCAGTGCTGTGTTGTTCAGCAGCAAATCTATAATTGAAATTGAACTAATGTATATTAAACAAGATTTATTATAAATTACAATAAGCAAAGATAATTCAATAGACATCCCCCTAGAGTCACAATGTTCGCTAGCCTATCCAATGCCTTCATTATTTGCTAGAGGCTTTTTAATAATAATAAAAAATATTGGTAACATCTACAGCACAGATATAAATAAATATCTCAACATTTTCTAGTTTAAATAAAAGATAAATATTTGTATGTTGAAGGATTCACTCTGCATTTCTTGTTACTTTCAGGATTTACTTTGAACCTTGACTAGCAGACAGCATGATGCGACTCACAAGATGAGAACCAGAGAGGAAGCGACCTTTAACAAGATGGCCACCAGACATATGCAACTTGTAAGATGGCCACCAGAAAGGAAGAGGAAAATCAAAAGATTGTCACCTGGCAATGTTATGGCACACACAAGTTGGGATGCCAACCAGGCAGTACTATATTGACGCACCTATTTACAATAAATTCTTATTTGTAGTACACTTCTCAATTCAGAGTACTCACAAAGAACTCAAAATGGGTTATTAATGACAAGTACACATCTAAAAACAGTGGCTAAATAATCTCATGCAACAAAAAGTAATAGACCACTGAGACATTCTGTGTCATTGACGGATGATGGTACTGATTTATAATAATAATATATAATATATATATTATATAATAATAATAACTCAGGTGATTACTATAGTGAGGCCAGCAGTAACTGGTAGTCCATGACAGAAGACAATAGCCCCCTGGTCGTTCTACATGGTCTATAACTTCCGCTTTAACAATGGGGGCATTAAAGGAACATTAAAGGGACAGTCTAGTATAAATTAAACTTTAATTATTCAGATAGGACTTTTAATTTTAATCAACTTTCCAATTTACTTTTATCATCAAATTTGCTTTTTTCTCTTGGTATTCTTAGTTTAAACTAAACATAGGTAGGCTCATATACTAATTTCTAAGCCTTTGAGGGCTTCCTCTTTTCACATGCTTTTTAAATTCCTTTTTAACACAAAGAGACAGAAAGTACACGTGGGCCATATAGATAACACTGTGTTCAGGCACAGGGGGTTATTTAAGATTTAGAACAAAACAATGCTAAATTTAAGACAATAGATAATAAACAGTCACAGTCATGTGATCAGGGGGCTGGAAGAAAGTTCCTAGATACAAGGTAATCACAGAGGTAAAACGTATATTAATATAACAGTGTTGGTTATGCAAAACTGGGGAATGAGTAATACATGGATTATCTATCTTTTAAAACAATAACAATTCTATGGTAGACTGTACCTTTAAACACTAAATAAATGCTAGATAGAATGATGCATTCAAAGAAAAGATTAGTCTGAGAATAACAAGTAGGTGTATTATTTTTTTCATTAGCTGTTTAAATATTGACAAAATAAGTGTAAAGTTTAAATGTCTATAGAACAATGGGAGCTGCCATGTTGTAACTTAGGTTACCTTCTCTGCTGTGGCCAATTAAGAACAGTTATTTATAGGTCACTAGAGTGTACAGCCAATGGCTGTGTGGAATATAACAGTGTTCTGCAATTCCATTTCTAACAGGAACTGAAAAGCTCACAATTTCACAATGGAATTACAGGAAAATAAATTATTTTATATTATAATCTCAAAGTGTTTAATGTCTCTTTAAGGACTGCAAAGACCAAGCCTAACTGTAACAACCTAATTAACTTATTGGAGAAGGTGTGTTCCTTTTTCCAATAGTGCTGTTAGCTTAAGCTTCCGGCCCTGGATATCAAACAGTATGTCACAGTTGTGAAATGTTTATTTACTGTTGAGATACATAAGCACAGCCTAGGGCGATGAAACTCTGTGACACTTCTCTACTAATAAAGTCACAGCTTAAGAAGGAAATATCTGTTTGTCTGGATAATACTTTTCTATAGTCTGCTTACAAATAATTACAAGCTTCACAAGTGGCTATGAGATCTGCTGCTTAATGGTATTGTAATCACTACTCGCCACTGTTTGTGATAGGTCAGGGTCATGCCACTTTCAGCCAAGCACACAAGGTCCTTCAGTAGATACTTGAATGGAATGCTCAGAGAGGTAGGTAGGCAGCCATCTTGAACATTTTAGGTGCCAACCAGCATAAAGGTGTAATGTAAATCAGGGAAAACATGTGTTAGTCAATTAAAAATCTTTGTAAATCTTATGCATTGAGAAGTGTATTGTAAATAGAAATATTGCCAACTGTTAAAGTCGTTCATACCAACTTCATTAACAGAGGCTATTGTCTGAGTATGCCTTGTATGCTATGTGCTATTGCTCTCAATTAGCTAGATTACGAGTTTTGCGTTATGAGTGAAAAAGCAGCGTTATGCTTCATAATGCTGCTTTTTCCCTAAGGCCGCTATTACAAGTCTTGCAGGTATAGGTGTACCGCACACCTTTTTGGCCATTACGCAACGTCAGTACCGTACTTTTTAAAAGCGCCATTTTTACAAGTTTTCCTGGGAGGCCAAAAACTGAGCGGTACACTCTATAACCAGAAGATCCGTACCGTCATCTAAAGTCCGTAGTTATGAGTTTTACGTTACAAAACTGTACCATAAAACTCATAACTAAAGTGCTAAAAAGTACACTAGCTCCCATAAACTACCTATTAACCCCTAAACCGAGGCCCTCCTGCATCGCAAACACTATAATAAATTTATTAACCCCTAATCTGTCGCTCCGGACCTTGCAGCCACTATAAAAATTTATTAACCTCTATTCCGCCGCTCCCGACATCGTCGCCACTATAATAAACCTATTAACCCCTAAACCACTGCCCTCCCGCATAGCAAACACTATTTAAATATTATTAACCCCTAATCTGCCGTCCACCCACACCGCCACTTTAATAAACCTATTAACCACTAAACCGCAAGCCCCCCACAACGAAATATACTAAAATAAATTATTAACCCCTAAACCTCCCACATCACTAACTCTACATAAATATATTAACCCCTAATCCTAACCCTAACGTAACCCTAAGCCTAACACCCCCTAACTTAAATATGATTAAAATAAATCTAAATAAACCTTACAATTATTAACTAAATAATTCCTATTTAAAACTAAATACAAACTTACCTGTAAAAAAAAACCCCTAAGCTAGCTACAAAATAACTAATAGTTATATTGTAGCTATCTTAGGTTTTTTTTTATTTCACAGGTAAGTTTGTATTTATTTTGGGTTCAGTGTCTAGCTGTAGTGTCTTTACTTTGAGCAGATAAGAAATTATACAGATATTTTGCCACACTCTGCTAGAAAATATGGACTATAATATACATTTCTGTAACCCAATGTCTGACATTAGAGTTGATTTCTAATAGTGTTTTTTGTTAAAATGTTTTTCTAATCTTGACTACTAAATAATCTATGTAATTTGTATATGTATTAGATAATATTCATTTTTTTGTTTCTTTTTATAAAGGAAAACACATACTGGATAGGCAATCTTCACCTAAGTTTAATTAGTTTATTCTCAAACCTTTTTTACATGGGTGTCTCATGGTATAAAAATACAAATGATCATTAGTTTAATGGCTTTAAGAGATTGTTGTTAGGTTAAAAAAAATGGGACCCAACCAAATATAAAATTCATCAGCCCCAAACTAGACTGGCTCCTATTTTGCTTTTCATTAATTATTGCCCATACACATTAGGTAAACTGTCATCATCCTATAAACAGAGATTAAGTACATATCATAAAACTCCCACAGGTGATTGTTATAGACCATGCAATTCCTCATACAGAAACTAGTTATAGAGAACTCAATCACAAGCAAGGCCAGTTCAAATAGCAGTGGCATGTCCATAAGTATAACCTATTTCTTTACATATTAAAGGGACAGTAAAGTCATAATTAGACATTCATGATTTAGACAGAGCATACAATTTTAAACAACTTTCCAATTTATTTCTATTATTTAATTTGCTTCCTTCTCTTATCCTTTGCTAAAAGGTTTATCTAGGTAAGCTCAGGCGCAGCAAAGACCCTAGGTTCTAGCTGCTGATTGGTGGCTGCATATATAAACAGATTGTCATTGGCTCACTCATGTGTTCAGTTAGAAACCACTAGTACAAAACAAAAAATTTAAAAAAATGTAATTCCTCTCCCCCAATCCCTCTGATTATGCCGGGTATTCATTATTTACCAATAACCAATTCAAGGTAGGTAGTACCCCTAAAGGGTGCAATTATTTTTCCATTAGTAAAAAAAAAGCGTTTAACTTGATATTCTGAACTTACTGAGGTATCAAGTTGTTCCAGTATCAATTGGTTTTTAAGTTTCTGAATAAGCTCTCTAAGGCTTGGGGTTTTGCTAGATTTCCAATATTTCAAGATCAAAAGTCTCCCTGTTATAATTATAATATTTAGCTGACAATTTTTTTTGAGGAGATTTTCTTTTTGGCCAACATAGAAAAAAACATGTTTATAAGTCATTTGTATATTACTTTGATTAATTTTATTGACCCAATTATTTATTTTATACCAGAATTTTTTTTTATTTTAACGCAATTCCTGAAACAGTGGTGTAAATCTGCTTTTTAAAGTCTTGCATCTCTGACAGCGTGTCCCTATTTTATCCCATCTAGCCTTCACCTGGGGTGTGATATATGATTTATTTATACATTTAGTATGGGTTTCTCTCCAGGGGGAAGAGATTATCGCACAATCTATACGTTTGAAACTTTCCTGGATTCTTTCTGATGGGACCTGCCAGGTATCTGTTACACTTTGTAGGTTACTGTGACCAAGAGAGGACATAATTAAAGGGACACTGTACCCAAAATTTTTCTTTTGTGATTCAGATTGAGCATGAAATTTTAAGCAACTTTCTAATTTACTCCTATTATCAAATTTTTTTCATTCTCTTGGTATCTTTATTTGAAATGCAAGAATGTAAGTTTAGATGCCTGCCCATTTTTGGTGAACAACCTGGGTTGTCCTTGCTGATTGGTGGATAAATTCATCCACCAATAAAAAAGTGCTGTCCAGAGTACTGAAACCAAAAAAAAGCTTAGATGCTTTTTTTTTTTTTTCAAATAATGATAGCAAGAGAACGAAGAAAAATTGATAATAGGAGTAAATTAGAAAGTTGCTTAAAATTGCATGCTCTTTCTGAATTGCAAAAGAAAAAAATTGGGTTCAGTGTCCCTTTAACTTGTATATAACTGAAATAGTGTGTTTACCTGCATTAAACAACTTTAAGGCAGGTTCTAGACTATACAATGATTCCTCTCCAGCATTATTCTGCAAGACCTCCTGTACATAATATCGGGTCTGGAGAAAGGCAAAAAAGTCTCTATTTGATATATCAAATTCTTGTTTTTCTGTCATGCCACAATCACAATTTGTATAGCAGGGAACTGTCTGATTTTATTAGGCCATTTATCAGGGGGAGTGTGAAGAAGGGCAACAAGGGAGAATGGTTGTATTAAAGTTTCCTCCAAATGAAGTACTGCATAGTAATCAGCTCCCACTAACCAGTCTAATACGATCTTTCCAATACAAACTAAATTATACACTTCAATATCAGGTAGCGGTAGCGCAAATCCTCCTTCTGTTCTAAAAAGGGAAAGTTTTTTGGATGCTATTGCCCTCCATTTACCTCCCCATAGAAATTGTAAGTACATACCTCCCAACATTTCAAAATTCAAAAGAGGGACACCCCCCCCCCCCCGGCAAAAAAATTGAAATGTGGTGGGCGGGGCTTAAAAATCATAAGACCAAAGTAATATAAATAAAATTCTAAATAAAGTCATATATTTTAATACACTTAGGCAGCAAATCAAACACAAGCTCAAACCACTGGTATGGCTATGTGAGCTATGTATTTAATTAGCCTTTGCAAAGACATTGCTAAATATTTTTATCTTAATTGCACATTTATTAATAAATTCTTTAAAACTACTCTCTGCATTCCCCATTAATATTCTAGATTCTGGCCTTTAAAGTCAGCAAAAATGCACAGTAGCACGCTACATAGCATACACTTACACATGCAGATACACACACACACACTACAAAGCATACACTAATACATGCAGATACACACACATTACATAGCATACACTTATACATGCAGATACACACTACATAGCATACACTTATACATGCAGATACACACACACTACATAGCATACACTTATACATGCAGATACACACACACTACATAGCATACACTTATACATGCAGATACATACACACTACATAGCATACACTTATACATGCAGATACACACACACACTACATAGCATACACTTATACATGCAGATACACACACACTACATAGCATACACTTATACATGCAGATATACACACACACACACTACAAAGCATATACTTATACATGCAGATACACACACATTACATAGCATACACTTATACATGCAGATACACACTACATAGCATACACTTATACATGCAGATACACACACTCTACATAGCATACACTTATACATGCAGATACATACACACTACATAGCATACACTTACACATGCAGATACACACACACTACATAGCATACACTTATACATGCAGATACACACACATTACATAGCATACACTTATACATGCAGATACACACTTATACATGCAGATACACATACACACTACATAGCTTACATTTATACATGCAGACACACACACACTACATAGCATAAACTTATACATACAGATACACACACACAGTTATGGATACAGATAGACACACACACACTACATCATATATGGGTATCTGTAATTCTTTGTATGGGGTCCTGGGGTTGGCAAGCACATTAGCTGGCAGTCTGCGGTTGCCACTGTTCGTTACACTGTTCGTTACCCTGGTATTAGCACTGCTCATTGTATAAAACTGAAGGCATGCTAGTATTATCACCAGGGGTTAGATATCATCATTACCAGAGGTAGGTTAGAGAGGTCACCATTACCCGTGGTCAGAGTGTATACAGCCTTCTTACTCCTGCTTAACCCACACACCATTCCTTTTCCACAGGGAATATAAAAGGTATCTAACCATGTGAGAGCAAAGCCAGCTGCTTCTGAGTATGGGCCCAATAGAATTTATAAAAAAAAAAAAAAAAAAAAAAAATTAAATGCCTGGGGCAAATCGGGACAGATGGCTAGCAACTCGGGACAGAGGGACAGACCCCTAAAATCGGGACTGTCCCGCAAAAATCGGGACAGTTGGGGGGTATGTAAGTATGCCCGTTTAAATGCACTTAGATCCTTTTTTTTAATCAGGATTGGGAGGTTTTGCATAAGATAAAGCAGTTTAGGAAATAGAAACATCTTTATTAAATTGATTTTACCAGTTAGAGTTAACTTAAATTTCGCCCATTTTTCCATGTCATGCTTTATTTTGAGAAAAATTGGTGGGTAATTAAAGTCATACCATTCATTAATGTTTTTGGATAATTTAATTCCTAGGTATGTAAAATATTCTTTTGCTTCTTGAAAGGGAAAAGTTTTATAAGAATCCTTATTTTTATTTAACCAATAAATATCTGTTTTCAATTAGTTAACTTTATAACCTGAAAAGCTCCCAAAGTCACCTTTCTTTTACCCAATTTAATCCCTTCCAGTTCTTTCCTCAATTGTATAGCAAGAGGCTCGAGAGCCAAGTTGAATAGGTAGGGGGATAGTGGGCTCCCCTGTCTTGAACCCTTATGCAGCAGG
The DNA here is from genome assembly GCF_027579735.1 of Bombina bombina. Classification (NCBI taxonomy): domain Eukaryota; kingdom Metazoa; phylum Chordata; class Amphibia; order Anura; family Bombinatoridae; genus Bombina; species Bombina bombina. Next base: position 181,272,870 of record NC_069507.1, read on the forward strand.
AAGTGATCTGAGAGAGTATCATTAACAATAATAGAAGCTGTAGATGAATTATAAATTAGACGAATAAAGTGCAGGAAGGATCCTTCGACCCCATACTTCCTTAATGCTGTAAACAAATTATCCCAAGTAATGGAGTCGAAGGCCTTCTCTACGTCAATTGAGATTATTGCTGCATCTGACCCTAATATACAATCTTTTTTCTCTGATTGGGCTTGAAACACATTTAATAATAACTGAAGTTTGCATAGGTAACGGGCGGAATTTCTACCCAGCATAAAGCCCACTTGTTCTTTATGTATCAGAGATTCAATAAGAAGTTTGATTCTAGTTGCTATTATACACATAAGAATGTTGTAATCGCAGTTGAAAAGAGAAATCGGTCTATAAGAACCGATCTCCTCTGGGTCTTTATTTTTTTTTTAAATAAAAGCTATGAGAGATGCAGCGAAATAATTTGAACATGGTGTATTACTAATAAAGTATTGATTAAATAGGGTTACCAATAATAGTGCAATACCATCTGAAAGAATTTTGTATAATTCAGCTGGAATCTGATCTGGCTGTTATTTTCTTAATAGCGTTGGTTACTTCTATAAGTGATATAGAACTATTCAGTTTATTCATTCTGACCTTATCCAATTTTGGAACCTGAATTTCCCCCCCTTAGCTTGCATATTTATTGGAGTCTCTGAATACAACTCCTGAAAATAGCGGAATATATAATTTTTAATTTCTTTGATTTTGGAGATTCTACCTGTTGGAATCTTGAGGGCTTCGATATTATATCTCTTTTTTTAAAAATTTAGTTAAATTGGTTAGGAACTTTGCTGCTTTACCCCCATGTCTAAAGAAAAAACCCTCTTCCTAAGATCATCTTGTGCCACCTTTTGTGCTAAGAAAAGTTCCCTTTACCTTTTTACTTTATGGCATAAGTCCCATAATTTCCTAGATGGGTCACTGATATAAGAATTATATATATTACGTAGCTGACTAGAGAGCTGGATGTCCCTGGCTAAGCTTTTACGCTTTTGGATTACCAAGTATGCTTTGATCTCGCCCCTTAGTACTGCTTTAAAGGTTTCCCACAATGTTTCAGTTTTGATTCCTGGTGTAGAGTTAACCTGGATAAAATCAGCCCATTTTAATTTTATTCTTAACCATGCTTTAAACTGTACATTAGATATGAGATATCTTGGGGGGGAAAAACTTATTAAAGTTAGTTTCTAGTAGGTTCCGAATTCTAAAATTCAGGGTAAGAATAGCATGGTCTGATATAATTATTTCTTGTATGTCCTAATTAATTCTTGTATGTCAGTCGTCAACTCAAGTCCCAGCATTTTTTAATTTACTAGAAAATAGTCTATTCTAGACATAGTTTGATGTGATTGAGATTCACATGAAAATTTCTTTAAATCTGGGTTTTATATCCGCCAGATATCTTTGACATGCAATAAGTTACAAAAGCTCTTGAACAATTTAGTTTTTTGTTTGCTATTTCTATACAGGAAAGGCTTTAATCTATCCAGTGCAGGATACCTTGTTAAATTAAAATCACCTGCAATAATTAAATTTTCGGCGAAACTGGGTAATACTTTGGACTTTAAATTTGCCCAGAAGGTTTTGTCTATTTTATTGGGTCCATAAACATTACAAAGTGTAAGAATCATTCCTGCTACTTCAAGCTGAATAATTAGATACCTTTCTTCTGAATTCATCTCAGTTCTCATAATTTTGTATTGAAGGTTTTTATTAAAAAGGAAGGCAACTCCTTTTTTCCTATTTACACAGGGAGTACCCACCACTCCCCCACCCACCCAGTTTTATGTTTAATTAGCTCAAGTTTTTTTAAATGCATCTATTGGAGAAATGCTATATCAGTTTTATATCTTTTCAATTGCGCTAAAATATTTTTGCTCTTTTGCGGTGAGGAGATCCCACCTACATTCCAAGAGGCAAGGTTAATTATATTTTTCATTTATAACAATGTATGGTTAAGTAAATACAAAATATCCTTGCTTAATGTTATAGTATTATCTGGCCTGCCATCAACGGGGAGGGACATATGGGGGGGGGGGGGGCATGAGAATGGAGAGGGAGAAAAAAAAACCAAAAAAAAACACATACATAAAAATAAATGTACTGACCCAAGAATAGATGTTATTTGAGAGTAAGAAATAAGCTAATAGTTTTATACAGTACAGCATCATAAAGTAATACCCTTCATTTTAGAGAATTCCCTGACTTCCTCAGGGTTGTTTAACATCCTATGATCACCATCTGTTAGGATCTTAACTTTTGCAGGATAAACAACTGTGGCTTTTATGCCAGTCTGTTTAGTACATAAGGGAGTTACTTCTCTTCTCTTTTGTGACGTCTCCACTGAGAAGTCCTGAAACAGTAAGATAGGTTTGCCTTCAAATAGAAAGGGGACCTTTTGTCTATAGTGATACATGACCTTAATTTTGTCCTGAAAGTTAAGAAATTTGGCAATAACAGGTTTACACTTGGTTGATCCGTCTGGTAATAATTTTAGCGGCCCTATACGGTGCTACTGCAAGTGGTAGTGTATTAGATGCTATTCCTAGATTCTGGAGTAATGTCAGGGCAATGAAATTAAGTAAATCTTGGAATTCATTTGATTCAGGGATGCCAAGGAATCTGACATTACGTCATGATCGGTCTTCTATCTCCTTTAGTTTATACTGTAAATTCACTATATGTATGTTTTGCTCTTTAGCTATTTGATCCTGTGTTACCTGGCATCCTCTAGATCAGAGATATGTTGTTCTGCCTTGTTTAGTCTATGTGTAAACTGTTTAATTTCAGAAGTTAGGTTGCCTATGTCTGTTTTAATTTGGTCAAATTGAGGCAGCATATGTTCAGCTGTTTGCTTAACTAAGTCTTGTAGGTCTGGTGTAGTAGTATCTGTAGTAGTCGCCATTAAAGGAATATTTCCAGTATTGTAAGTACTAATTAGTTTTTTTCTGTTTCTAACTTTAGCTGGCATGTTAGGTGATTGTGATTTATAATTAGTGATAAACCTATCAGTGTAGGGTAGATAAAGTGGAAATGTTAAAAATCAAGTATACAAAGAACTGTGGTAATCATGCTAATTACCCATAAGGGGGGCCATAGTAGCAACAAAAACAAAAAATAAATATGATACAAACTTAGTGTTCAGGGCCTATAAAAGATGGGACTTTTTTATTTATTTATTTATTTTATTTTTATTAGAAAAGTTACCATACAATATAGCTTAAGGCATAAAGGAATTTTGACTATGCAGTGTCAAAATATGCACAATTTACAAATGTTACTGTTATTATTGTTTTCCCTCAAAAGGGGTTATTACCTGGCACATTAAGATATATATGGTGTATATTCATCTATCTAATATAAATTATGATAATTGTGAACACATTTATAGATTTTTTTTTCCGATTATACTATTAATGCCTGTTATTATTATTTTTTTTGTGTTTCTTTTTTTTATTTTTTGTTTTCTTGTTTGGATTGTCATGGAAGTGTATTTTGATTTGATATGGTATAGAAATAAAGATTTAAAAAAAAAAGAAACCACTAGTGCATTGCTGCTCCTTCAACAAATGATACCAAGAGAATGAAGCAAATTTGGTAATAGCAGTATACTGGAAAGTTGTTTAAAATTGTATGTTCTACCTAAATCATGAAAGAAAGTTCTTGGGTTTCATGTTCTTTTAAATACTGAAGCTCTGTAATTAGTCTATTTTATTTATTGCTTTGTTTATTATGTTACCGTCTTCTGTTTCTTCAGGTTTCCCTGATGCTTCTTTTGGGCTGGATTTATCAAGCCCTTCTCTCCCCTTTGACTGCAGGTTCATCAAGCAGCGGTCATCAGACCGCTGCTGCCTTGCCCTGTTCTCCACCACTTAGGTGAAGAATTTGCATCTCCTCAGTCTCTTCCGACCGGGAAGATTGACAGCTCCTGCCTGCGCATGATTGGCTGGGCAGGGTTACTTGACCTAAGGATGACATGAACATTTGACAAAGGGGTCAGCTCCAATCTTCATGTTCACTGGCTGTTTTTCGTCTCCTGAAATGCCTTTTTTTCAACATTAGAGGAGTGCTCACAATCCAAAATATAATGCCATTTCCGTATTGGAAATATTGGATCGGATACCAGAAAAGTTAACCATACAATGTACGCACACCTTTGGTGATCACAAACCACTGCACCACAAATTATCAAATAAATATCAACAACAAAACAGACACATCAAATTCAGCAGTCAAAGACACTTGATAAATTGCAAAACTAGCATTTGAATATGTTTGTTCAATACACTCTTAAATGGTCACTGAAGCCCTTATAGATGTATATATGAATATATGGTCTAGTTTCATTAAACCTATACAGGTAGCCCTCGGTTTACGCAGGTTCAATTTGCGCCATTTCAGAAAAACAACCTTTTTTCCAGTCATGTGACTGCTATTGGAAAGCTTTGGAAAGCAAAGTGCACTAATTAATATAGCCAGTAGGTGGAGCTGTACGCTTGTTTTGGAGCAAAGTTATGCAACTTAACAGCCTTAAATTGATCTGTGTAAACAGATCAGACCAGACCTATCGAGCAACAAGTTTTAGCAGCCACTTCCCTATTATCTTCCTGTCCAGCAGCTTGAGGTGAGGGTGCCTAACTGCTTAATCACTGCAGATTGAAATGCATAGAATAGGTGCAGACCCAATATTATCTAACATGCTAACAATGCAGAGAACTGATTGCAGAAAAATGCAAATAAAAATGTTTTTGTTTATTAAACTTAGTTTGATGATGATGCAGTCTGTTGTGTGATTATTTAATTAGGTACTGTTAGCAAATGTTTTTGTTCATTACACTTAGTTTGATGATGATACAATCTATATTATTAGGTTTATAATGCTGTTTGGCATTTAAAGTCTTCATTTCAAAGCTTTAAAAATAATATATTAGGTGTTACTTATGACAATTTTGAGAGGGGCCTGGAACCTAACCCCCTCACTTCCCATTGACTTACATTATAAACTGGGTTTCAATTTACAACGGTTTCGATTTACAACCATTCCTCCTGGAACCTAACAACAGCGTAAACTGAGGGTTACCTGTATTTATCACTGTTGTATATAGTCCATTGGTAGTGGGCAGTATAGAAATTTACATATCTATATGTATTTAATAGACATATATATGTAACATCTTCTACAGCTAAAAAGAAAAACGATAAAACAGAAATTGTGACTGCAACATGGAATGGTGTTATAAATGTGTTTATATTTGTAAAAATGTATATGCATATATATATATACACATATAAACACATATATACACATGTATACACACATGTATATATACTTTGAAGCCCTTTTCATTCAAATACCAGAAAATATGAAAAATTATTTTTATTCAGTTGTAATATTTAATTATGTACTTTATGTATAAAGTGTAAATATTTTACATTCCAATGTTCTTCACCTAGGGGAAAATCTTCTATGAAATTTTTAAATAGATATTCCTTATATATATATATATATATATATATATATATATATATATATATATATATATATATATATATATATCTGTATACACCAATACCTATATATTTATATATATATATATATATATATATATATATAAACACACAGTATATAAATAAATAGAACATTTTATTCTATGTGAAGAACATTGGAATGTAAAATATTAATAATTACCTTCAGGTAAGCGCAGTTGGTCTAAAATGCTGTTTTGTTTTTTTATTGTATTATTGCATTGAAGTCTATGGGGAGAAGAAGTTAGAGCAGTAGCGATATCCAATCCTGAAGTTACTGCACGTTTGGTTTCACTCACTCGCAAACATTTTACCTTTCAACTTGTATTAAATTAAAAGTTTGCTTCTAGCGGTGTTTGCACACGAGCAAAAGTGCTAAATAGCGTGTCACTTGTCACCTGGCCCTAAATGCGTGAAAACAATTCATTGTCCCTTTCAAACTCTTTTTTTCCCCCTATATATTTTTAGGTGTACATTATTTAGTTTCTATTTATACATTTCTTATGCCAATCATTCGCACAACTTTGCGTTCTTTACCCAAGCTTAAAATGTATTTTAATTTTCAGTAACAATAGCAGTCTATGATTTACAGAGAAACTAATGAAAGAAAATCAGTCATTATAAATCCAAAGAGTATCATCGGGGTAATGAGCTCACAAATTACAAAATTTAATTGCAACACTTCCCTATCTATTAATTGAAATAAATTCAAGAGAACGTGCTTTACCGTTGCTGGGTGCATGTTAAACAGCAAATGTCATTAACTTTTTGTTAACCCTACAATTAAAGTGTTAGATTTAAACTGTGTAAATGTGCAGGTAAAAGTGCTGAGAAACGCTTACCGCCACAAATTAATGTAAGAAGACGGAAGTAAATGTTCAGTTACCAAGTAGGATATGGAACGTCAAATCCATTGTTTCACACACAACACTTCTGCACATTAGAGCTAGTCCCAGGTGGGTTGTCTGAATTGCTGATCCCTGCAGAATACAAAATATTCTCCCAACAGAGAAGAAAAACATGAAGGCTGAAACAATCGTCTGGGATTGCTGTGTTTATTGCTCAGAGCGTAATTACCTGGTATTTTGGCGCTGGACTGACTGTAATGGGCGGGATCAGACTGACATACATATGTACATACTGATATGCTGTAAAAAGCATTACTGGGCTAAAAAGAAGCTGCACCCAGGTGGTAAGTTTCCATAGAACAGGCTAATAATGTTATAGAGCTGGTTGTTTGTTTCAGTGAGTGCGCTTCTCTCTGTGTGTATTAGGTCTCACTAAGGGAAAAAGGGGCAACCAGACGTGGACTCCTTGCTCAGTGTGCTTAGAAGAATATGGCTATACCTTACTGACGAGGCCCAATGAATGCTGAAACAATCGTCTGGGGTTGCTATGTTCCTTGTTCAGAGAGGAATTGCCTGGTATTTCGGTGCTAGATTGACCATAATACCCAGGTGGTAAATTGCCATAGGCTAGTGTATGTATATGTAGAGATCAGGGATTGAAAATGATCCCAAAATGCTACTAGTCCTTGTTTACTAGTACACTATAAATTTTAGAGTCACTATATACTAAACTTTTACACATTTTTTGTGTGTAATAAAATGAATGTCTTTATCCAGACTCCTAACCTATTAATGAAAATAGGTTCATATAGTTATATTTATTTTTTAGTGCTTTATTTTGGCAAAACATTTAAAGAGATAATAAACCCCAATCTTTCATGATTCATATAGATAGAGCATGCAATTTTAGGCAATGTTCTAATTTACTCCTATTATCAATTTTTTTTCGTTCTCATGCTATCTTTATTTGAAAAAGCAGGAATGTAAGGTTATGAGCTGGTCCATTTTTGGTTCAGCACTTGGGTAGCGCTTGCTGATTGGTGGGTGCTAAACTCAGTGCCTCCGGCCGCCCACGGCATAGCACTCTTTGCCAATGAGGTGATGGTTCCACCTCTAAACCAATAACCATGCTAGTATACAGAACACTGTCAGATGACACGCACGGCTATTGGTTTAGAGGTGAAAACGTCCCCTCATTGAAGAAGAGTGCTGTGAGTTTAGCACCTTTTTTTTTTTTACTAAATGATAACATAACTGATGGTAAAACCTAACTTTTTTTAAACGCCCGGATTTATCATCACTTTAAATGGACATGAAACCCAAAATTTTTCTTTCATGATTTAGGTAGAACATATCATTTTAAACAACTTACCAATTTAGTTTTTTTATCAAATTTGCTTCATTCTCTTGGAATCATTTGTTGAAGGAGCAGCAATGCAGTACTGGTTTCTAACTGAAAACATGGGTGAGCCAATGACAATCAGTATATATATGCATCCACCAATCAGCAGCTAGAACCTAGGTTCTTTGTTGCTCCTGAGCTTTCCTAGATAAACCTTTCAGCAAAGGATAACAAGAGAAGGAAGCAAATTAAATAATAGAAGTAAATTGTAAACTTGTTTAAAATTGTATGTTCTACCTAAATCATGAAAGAATATTTTGGGGTTTCATGTCCCTGATCTCTACATATAGTATTTAAAATTGTATGTTCTGTCTAAATCATGAATGTCTAATGATGACTTTACTGTCCCGTTAATCAGGGAGATCTCGGGTCAAAGTAGTGGCAAATCAGAGAGTTACATCACACTGAGAGCAGATTTGGGTGAAAACTTGGCAGAGATGGGAAGTAAGTCAGGCAGACCTGTGCAGGTAGTGGGCAGATAGAGCATGTCGCTATGCGGTTTTTGGCAACCCAGCACTTTTAGAAGTTCTTGGGGGGCTGCAGGAGGGACAGCATTTAGACATCCCAAGCTAAGACAATACTGGGACCACTGGGATTCCAGACTACACCCACCCAGACTCCCAGGCGATACCAACTTATTTTTGAAGACTTACAACAAATTACTAACCTTTTACATTGTTCCCTGGTACAACCTGTCTGTTGCATTACATAGAAACAAAATTCTCAAAAGTGTATTTATTTATATGTTTTATTAGTACATAATGTTATGCAGTCTGTAAAAACGTACATTTGTTAAATTTAAAAAAAAAACAAAGCTCTAAAACATGAAATTTTCTTTTTGACAAACCCATAAAATATTTCCAACAAATGCTATAACTGATGACAGGTTGTGACAGCAAAGGGATGAAATTATATGCAGGAAAATGTATCCCTCCTAGTGAATGAACTTTAGTAAATGATTTCAGTTTAGAGGACAATGGCTTGGGTGAGTAACGATGAAAGTCTGAACCTGCCACACCCATGGCGTTCTGTACAGTTAAAATCTCTACAGTTATCTTTATGTGAAAAGCAAAAACATAACATACGTATGGCTATAAGTCATTAACAAATGAGATACGACTAACTAGATCAGTGTAATTTTTATCACATTATTTTTCCATTTAAAACATGGTCCACTAAAGTAGTTTTTTAAAGGATCACTCCAGTAGAATTGCATAATTAACAAGTGAATAATAAAATACAATTATTTAACACCTACTCTGAATTTCAAATAAGCAGTAGATTTGTTTCTGACAAATTTACTTTTTCTCCCATTTTCTGGCCCCTGTATCATGTGACAAACATCAGCCAATCACAAACTAGTAAACATATACCTTGTGAGGTTGTGCACATGCTCAGTAGAATCTTGTTCCCCGGAAAGTGTGAATATAAAAAGACTCTGCAAAATTTGATAATGGAAGAAAATTGGAAAGTGTCTTTAAACTGCAAGCTCGATCTGAAACATAAACATTTATTTTTACTTAAATGTCCCTTTTAAGGGCTATTTTTGCTATTACACTTTACAGCTAATGTTATTCCCATCTCCTGATTCCTATTGTTGCTCAGTTCCGGCTTTAGTTTCCTGAAAGTCTTATGTTTTATGTTCTTCTGATATATATGCTAGTGACACTCTTCGTTTAATCATTTCCTGAGACTCACTGCTGTACAGTGTCATTAAAATGAAGCATTTCATGTATGTCATTTTAATAAATGACATTAATTGAGGAATCCTACTAAATTTACCAGCGAGAAGCCTGTCATTTGTGTACAATTTGTATAATGTTTACACTAATTCATCTTCCGTTCCTTGCAGCTGCACTTGGCATCATTGTTATGCCAAAAAAAAAAAAAGATTTTGCATGAATAGCGTTCCATCTTGGAATGTTAAATATCAGGCAAGGATAAAGGCAGGGAATGACGAAGGACATTTATAGCATTTTTACTTATAAATGTAATATAGTTTATTATTTACTGTTTATTTTAGATTTTTTAGATTTATTTTTACATGCCCTCCTAATGCCATGCACAGTGGTGTAAACATTTATCTGCCCAGAGACCCGTTTTCTTGGCACCAAAGTGAATAGAATCTGTAGTGACATCTGCCATTGAGTCACATTTCCTTTGACTTCCTGCGCTTCTCTAGCAATGCAAAACATTCAATCGTGGGAAGTGCAGTGGCCCAGTGACATGTATGTAGGGGAAAATATGCAATCTTTTATTTGACGAGGCATGGTAAAACTAAAGGTCAAGGAAACTGAATATATTTATCAATGTCACATGTGAGCAGAAGAATAAGGGGTAGTCTAGTCAAAATAAAACTTTCCTGAATTAGATAGGACATGTATTTTAAAGCAACCTTCCAATTTACTTTTATCATCAAATTTGCTTTGTTCTCTTGGTATTCTTAGTTAAAAGCTAAACCTAGGTAGGCTCATATGCTAATTTCTAAGCCCTTGAAGACCACCTTTTATCTGAAGGAATTTGACAGTTTTTCACAGCTAGAGGTCGTTAGTTCATGTGTGTCATATAGATAACATTGTGCTCATGCCCGTGGAGTTACTTATGAGATGGCACTCATTGGCTAAAATGCAGTCTGCAGAGGCTTAGATACAAGGTAATCACAGAAGTAAAAAATATATTAAAATAACCGTGTTGGTTATGCAAAATTGGGGAATGGGTAATAAAGGGATTATCTATCTTTTTAAATAATTGCAATTCTGGAGTAGGCTCCCTTTAAATAAAATCCAGCATCACATACTGATATATGCATTTTTCCGTGAATGTAATTGTAACTGTTAATGTGCTGATACAAAGTGGTTTAGCTTGTTAAACTGAACTGTGACACCCATTCATTCATGCTAAAGTCTATCATTTGCTCGGTGTGTGTGCTGCTCATTGTCCCCAATGGGACATTAAACACTTTGAGATTATAATATAAGATGTTTAATTATACATATTAAAACAAAACGATTTATGCCTTTATTATGTATTTTGTTCCCTTTTCTTGTAATTCTTAAAATTGCGGGCTTCCCAGATAACACAAGAATTGGAAGTTCACGCTGCTACATTGAAGATAGTCATTGTTTGAGCAATATAGTACCGCATTTATAACTGCCCATAACTGGCCTCAGTAGAGGAGATACTACTTTTTGGGGAGGGGGGGGGGGGGTGAAATGTAGGTGACATCATGAAAGCAACCAATACTGTATACAATCTAAAACTTTACACTTATTTATTTCATATTATAATGACTAATATAGTTTAAAAAAAATGTGTCTGCATATTATTCTCAAGCTAATCTTTCATGTGAATTATTAATTATGTCTAGCATTATTTACATTTAAAGTAAGCAGGAGTATGACAACCACCAAAGTCTGAATAATACACCTGGAAACTGAGGTTTCTCTCACACAGGGGACAACGTTACAATATTTATGTCTATGTGATATTGCACAGTATATTTCTCCTTTATGGTTCACATAGAGATTGTTACATACAATGTTCTACTCAGTAGGGATTCTCTGAAACTGTTTATATATTTTTTCAGTAACCTTGGTATCGGTTTCCTGAGTATAATGAGAAAGGGTGACGCTGCAGGTAGACACAGACAGACAAGTGCTGTTAAAGAGACAGTATACACCAATATTCATATAACTGCATAAAACATACACTACTATAAAGAAGAATATGCACAGAAATTGATATCAAAATCCAGTATAAAACCTTTCAAAAACTTACTTAGAAGCTCCCAATTTAGCACTGTTGATGAGGTTAGGCTGGGACACCCACTGAAAGGGGCTAAGAAAGCAGGAAGAGCAGACACCCCCGTCCCCCTACCGTGCATATGAAAAGACCCATTATACAAACAGAAGCAATCTGAAGTCTGCATACATAAGTATACATCTAAAACTGTGGGGCGTGTCAGGAGACTGAAAATCAGCACAATGTTATTTAAAAATAAGCAAAACTATATATTTTTACAAAAACACCCCCAAATGGGCTATATAAATGGATTATGTACAAAACATTTATGTACAATGTCCCTTTAAATGCAGGTTTGCTTGAAAAAAATATATAACAAAGTTACAATAAATTATTAATTTATTCAGTCCTATAACCACAACATTCTTAGATGTCGCACATACACTTCATTTCATCATATTTTGGCCAGTATATTCTATTCATTAGGGTGAAATTGCATCCTTATTGCAAGTATCACATTGTTAGCATCTATTTGCATGAAATGTTTTAGATCTTACATGGAGAAAACATATTCAAATAATGATTGCAAGTAATGGTCTTAGATTATTGCCAACATCAAAGGTTGTATAATATAAAAATAATGTGTAGTTGATTTTACTGGATTAACATACTGTAGACATCAGGGTAAATCTCAAAGGGGCCCTGCTGAATAGAGCCTGTAAACATTTTATACGATTTTATCAAAGCAAAATATCAACTTGTGTATGTACAGAAAATTCAGATAAGCTATGTTGAACACAATTGCAATGAACATACACAAAGTGAAAGAACCATATATATATTCACTGAATCCTCGTAGAGAGGACATATATGAGTCAGCTGGTACAAAAGCAGGCTGGTTTATTACTTTAACTGCTTAGCTCAGTTATTGCATGTTTTATGTGCAACATATCTCCCAACAATAAGCCCTCAGAGACGAAGACTGGGAGGTAGGATGGGACCTTGGCAGAAGCAGGGTTGGGCAATAACTTAGCAGAGTCTGGATGGCTTAGTGGCACAGCTGCGTAGGTAGTGTGATTGGTATGAGTGTTCCTGTGCAGGGCTTGGATGGTCCCACGTTTTCCTCTAGAAAATGGGACACAAGTGCAGTAGGGTCAAATGGTGGGTAGCTTGCCAACATATGAAGGCTGTGATTGTTGGGAGGTCTGATATATTGAGGTAGATGAGCTAGTAAGATAATTATACAATCATGTTCTTGAAATAAGCCACCTGCCCAATGATAAACATAAACATAGTATATTTATGAAAACCTATGGGTGTAAAACACAGATAAAATGTTTTGACGGTCTAAGCTGTGCCACCAAACTTTCACTGGAAAACATTATTACAGATGATACTAGGAGATTCCAAATAACACTGACATCTTTTACAAATGATTATGATTCTGTGGCAATGTAAAATAAAACTATAAATTCAGTTTATATGAGATATTTTAATTGGACTTCCAAGTCAAAATTTAACTTTCCTCATTTAGACAACTGCATACATTTAAAATAAAATAATAATAACTGTCTATTAGACGTTTATCACCAAATTTACTATTTTCTCTTGGTCTCCTTGGTTGAGATGTGGCCCCTCCCATGAGGGCATACTGAGGTAGACCAGGCAAGGAGCATGTATCTTGATTGCTATTTGGCAGCAAGTATTTTGACTTCTGTTTTCCTTAATGAAACATGGATATGATAAACTTTAATGCATTATTTCCAGGCCTCTTTTTTTAGCATAATGCACATAAAAGCAATACCACCCAAACCAATACATTAGTTTTTTGCTATAACACAGTGAATTACACACTATCAAGTGGGATGAAAGCAATGCATTAACTTGCCATGTCCCTTTAAATAAACATGCAATTTGTGCATTTTCTTCAAATGCATTTAAAGGGACAGTCAAGTCCCAAAAAAACTTCCAGTGTTAATTTTGACAGCAAATTTCAATTTAGTCTTAGTTTTAGTCTTTTGACTAAAATGCCATTTTAGTTTTAGTCGTATTTTAGTCATCTGAATTGTTTTAGTTTTAGTCTAGTTTTAGTCGACTGACTCTGCAGGAAGATTTTAGTCAACTAAAATCTAAGGGGTTTAGTTAAAGTGTAATGCATTATTTAAGCATTTCTCTATAATTTGCAAACTCATTATATACTCCAGGAGTAAACATAACACCTGTTAATATTTATGATATTAAGGTTTAAACATGCAATGCAGACGCAGATATAGCCGTTGTGATATATAACCTCTTTATTAAACTTAAAATTGAATAAACCAAGTTTCATAAACAAACAGAAGTGCAATTTTAAAATATAAAAAAACAAACAAACTGTAAACTGTATTGCACATATTACCCAATATAAAAAGTTCTCTGTTAATAATTAAAACAAGTATCAAGTAACTCAACACAACAAAAAGTTTCTGCAGCTAGCACAGGCACAGCATAACTTAAACCCATACTCATGGGTTATGCTTATTTCTATAGGAAGAATCAATTGATTGTTCACAGATTCAAAAACGTTTCGGCAAAAATATTAGCACTGCTCTAGAACTTCCAAACTCATTATATACTCCTGGAGTAAAGGTTTATTAACCTGTTTTTATTTATTAAGGTTTGAACATGCAATACAGATTTAACAGATTTAACTGTTGTGGTATATAACGTCTTTATTTATCTTAAAATTTAATAAAATTAAGTTTCGTAAATTTTACAAAACAGCAGTAATTAGATATGAATTGATTATAACACCTTGCATAAAATGATTTTGTCAGCAAATTTTGATCTAGTTTTAGTCATAGTCTTTTGACTAAAATGTCATTTTAGTTTTAGTCGTATTTTAGTCATTAGAATTTCTTTAGTTTTATAGTCATTTTAGTCTAGTTTTAGTCGACGAAATTAACACTGCTATCATCCTGACTGATACAACAGCTAGACAGCCTGTTCATAATTGTTAGACATGTGCAATGCTAAAAAATTTGTTTTGTTTCGTTTTCATTAGTTAAATAAATGATTTCGTTTTGGCAAATTAGTTTAGTTAAGTTTATAAAAAAAAAATTGTTTCGGCAAATTAGTTATGATAAGTTAAATTGTTTTTTTTGGATCCGTTAATTTTTTTCTGATCCATTCTTTATTCATATACATTATGCTATTCTGAAATTTAGAATAGAATAATGCGTATGAATAAAGAATGGATCCGAAAAAACAAAAAGATCCGATGTTGGCGATGTTTGGGAACAGCGGTTTAGGGGTTAATAGGTTTAGTTAGTGTCGGCGATGTTGGGGATCTGCGGTTTAGGGGTTAATAGGGTTAGTTAGTGTTGGTGATGTTTGGGAACGGCGGATTACGGGTTAATAGGTTTAGTTAGTGCTGGCTATGTTTGGGAACGGCGGTTTAGGGGTTAATAGGTTTATTTAGTGTTTCAGTTAGTGTCAGCGATGTCAGGGAACTGCGGTTTAGGGGTTAATAGGTTTAGTTAGTGTTAGTGATGTTGGGGAATGGCAGTTTAAGGGTTAATAGCTTTATTTAGTGATTTAGTTAGTGTCAGCGATGTCGGTGTTTAGATTAGACCAATGAAAAATTCAGAATATGAATAAAGAATGGATCCGAAAATTCGCAAAGTAATTTATTCATTTTCGGAATTTTTCGGGATTTCAATTATGGTGCCGATTCGGAAATTCGGATTCATTCTAATCTCCGATTCGGCCAAAATTCGTCCGGAACGAATTGCACATGTCTAATAATTGTTTTTGCAACAAAATAAAAATCATTTTACAAGTTTGTAACAACCCTCCAGCCGAGCTATTCAATATGCATGCATTTCTGTAAGGGCCTATCAAGATTTACATTACCAGAAAACATATAATCATTTCAAACTCTCCTGTTTTCAAGTACCAGTAAATTTGATGTAAAACATTTGAAGGAAGGCTTTTCCAGAAGTCAAAATGTTTATTCTAATATTTAAATGACTTTTTTGAAGTTTAGAATCTTTGAAGTCTGTGCTAAAAATGAATGCTTTGAAGGCTGCATTTTATGTGAAGTTTTCCCCAAAGGACAGTTTTTGTTCAAGCAGACATGAAAAGCGTTGCTCTCCGTGTATTTCAGCGAAGAAAATAACAAGATAAGCTGAAAACTGCTTCATCATGTTTGTGCATAATGCAAGCTTTTCAGCAGGACACGCTAACAAAGGCTGATTATTCTGAATTTTACACTGTGAACCCATATTGTGTCATTTTATTTCAGAAAGCATCAGACTTCTGTCTTAAACATATTTAACAAAAGAAGTTTTGATTAACACAAATGTTTTCCTCTTTCCCAGAAAAGAGTACCCAGGGAATATTATCCTGCAGGTTAGTATGTTCACTAACTGTGACTAATATTTCCGTGATTTCAGCCTCACTGGCTCAGATTTCTCTCCAACAACACAATCTGACATATAAAGACATCTTCTATTTTTAGTAAGAAGAGCTAATCCTTGGTGTTATAATGAATACATTTAATCTAAGTGAATTCATCGCAATTCCTACATTTTCTATAATACATGTAAATATCCTGTTTTGAGAGCTGTCCCACTGTTTGCTGCACTGATGATCATGATGCAGTCATTTACCACAAATCCATGCCCCTGACTATTCAGATATCACCCATGGCACACTGATCTATCAACAGCACATCCTAACTCTTCCACTGGGACAAAACACCATCCATGGACCAATATGAATCCAAAACATTGTTGTGATAGTGCTACCCCTGCAACACCAATTCCCTCACAGGAAGTGACATAGCCAGAAATAAAAAATGGGCGGGTATGCAATGGGAGGGGCTGGGAGCCATGGGCAAGGCTAGTGGGGACTGTACCGGCACGTGAAGCATAGGCTAGTGGTAATAAAAGCAGGAGGAAGATTAAAGTTGGGGGGCACATGGGGGCCAGCTATTAATGCCTCCCTAGCCCCACCCCCTGGTTACCCCTTTGACCCAGGTTGTCACAACTCTGCCCAAAGCAAAATGAATCTTTAATGATTCAAATAGAGTATACAAATAATAACAAAAAAATTCACAAAACGTTACCAATTCCTCTTAGAGTCCTATGTTAAAACTTTCCATGAAAGCATGCCGATAAAGACTCAGGAACGTGCATGTGTCTTAGTAACAATGCTATACATAAGGTGCTCAAAACATGTGCACACTCCTGAGCCTACTCCAGGATTGTAAAGGAACTAGGTTTTAACAGTGTATACCAAAATAAAGAGATTTGATAACAAAACTGATTATTTTTTTGTTTTGTTTTTTACTATTGTAAGTTTTCATTTTGACTCTCTCATCCCTTCAATTTTTAAGTATTATTTAAAAAAACAAACACTTAATTGGCCTTAACAATCTGATTATCATATTTTGTTTCTGAACATGTTTCATAGTTTACAAGTGTGAGCTTAGCAATATATTGAGTATCCCATTAATCTGTGAGACAGTCATGTGTATTTAAATATGAACTGAGCATGTGCAAAAACTGACATGGAGAAATGTTACCCAAATGTTGAATCACTTAAAAGTAATGCAGTGTACCTGTAAAAAGCTGACTGGAAACTATCACATGATCATCTCTTTGTAAAAAAAGGAAGATATTTTACCCCAAAATGTCCTCATTTTGAGGCAAAATATCTTCCTTTTTTACATAGAGATGATCATGTGATATTTTCTAGTCGACTTTTTACAGACGTGCTACATCACTTTCAAGAGATTTAGTATTTAGCTAACGTCCCAAAGCAATCTAAATTGCTTCTCAAGAATTGTTGACAAGGCATGTCATATGAAGCGTTGGGCAGTTCAGAGGCAAGATCAGGTGGTTTAGGGGTGTGGCTAAGCATGAAGGGACATTGCCAGTGTGGGACAATTTTTACCCTTATAAGACACAATATAAGACACACTGGCGTGCAACTAAAATATTGGGGCTGTTTTTGCACCCCTGTAACCACCACTGCAATGAACATCATGCAATACACGTTAGTGATATTTAAATAGAAAACATGAAATTCCTGCCCAGCATTTTATGTACTGGAGATGTCACTGTAACAAACACACATGGCAGAGTCCAGGCGTTATTTGCTGAGCATATGTATAGACACATGGACCTTCCAGATTAATTAACCTCAAACTCCATATTAATTCTAAACATAAAAAGAGCACTATTTATATCTGTTTAACATCTATTAAAGGGACAGTCTACACTAGAATTGTTATTGTTTTAAAATATAGATAATCCCTTTATTACCCATTCCCCAATTTTGCATAACCAACACAGTTATAATAATATACTTTTAACCTCTGTGATTATCTTGTATCTGAGCCTCTGCAAACTGCCCCTTTTTTCAGTTCTTTTGACAGACTTGCAGTCTAGCCAATCAGTGCCTGCTCCCAGATTACTTCACGTGCACGAGCACAGTGTTATCTATATGAAATATGTGAACTAACACCATCTAGTGGTGAAAAACTGTTAAAATGCAATCTGAAAGAGGTGGGCTTCAAGGTCTAAGAAATTCGCATATCAACCTCCTAGGTTAAGCTTTCAACTAAGAATACCAAGAGAACAAAGCAAAATTGGTGATAAAAGTAAATTGGAAAATTGTTTAAAATGACATGCTCTATCTGAATCATGAAAGTTTATTTTGGCCTAGACTGTCCCTTTAAATCTGTGTATTTTGAATTTTAAACTAACAGAGCATATTTGTGCATTAGTACTAAGCTAAAGAGACATAAAACTCAAAAATATTTTTTTCTTCAGGATTCAGACAGTGGAGGATATTTATCAAAGGTCTGGCGGAACTGATCCGACAGTGCGGATCAGGTACAAAACTGCTGCTATATAATGCTGCAGACACGTGCACGCTTCTGAGCTTAGCTTCCTGATTTTTTTCAAAGGATATCAAGAGAACAAGGAAATATTAAACATAGAAGTAAATTAGAATGTTGTTTAATAGTGTATGCTCTGTCTGAATCATTAAAAAAAATGTCCCTTTAACTGATTAATAAGCCAAACTCCCACAGTGCTGTTGGTCGACAGTAACGCCCTAAATCTTAAAAAAAAAGTGTCCATTTAAAATGAAAACAAAAACTTGAATACATGTAAAGGTCCTCTGTTCAATGCAACAAAGAAAATATATCTTAATGACCTTTTAAAGGAAATAGTAATACCCCGTATACAGTGTTTGAGTGCATTGTGTTACATTATAGTAACTGCTATTCAGCTCCTTTGGGATTTATTTTATACAAAGTGTTTATTCCATTTTGGATTAAGTTTCTTTTTACATGCAGTAGAATGTTGTTCACAAACATGCAAGTACATTACACTGTGACATTATAAGTATCATCAGCACATCTGCCAGTACTAGGCTTGTAAATATGTTACAGTTACTGTCCCTTAGAATAAATCACAAATAATCCTCATAAATATTCAACAATATATAAACTACAACAGCCAGCACAGGATATATACACAATGGCCCCAAGTTATCAAGGTCTGTCGGACCTGATCCGACAGTGCGGTCCGACAGACCTCGCTGAATACGGCGAGCAATACGCTCGCCGTATTCAGCATTGCACCAGCAGCTCAGTAGAGCTGCTGGTGCAACGCCGCCCCCTGCAGACTCGCGACCAATAGGCCTCCAGCAGGGAGGTGTCAATCAACACGATCGTACTCGATCGGGTTGATTTTTGGCGATGTCTGTCCACCTGCTCAGAGCAGACGGACAGGTTATGGAGCAGCGGTCTTTGTGACCGCTGCTTCATAACTGCTGCTGTTTCTGGCGATTCTGCAGGCTCGCCAGAAACACGGGGCATCAAGCCCTTATGCATATTTTCAGAGGACAAGATATAACCAAACAAGCTTTTTCTTTTTTTTTTATCTAGCAAGGTCTTTAACCATTCAGATTATTTTATTAAATCAGGTTTCATGGTTTCCATGTGTCCTCTAAAATACCTTTAGTAATAAGAGTAGGATCTTCCAGATGAAAAGCTTATTACATAATTCATGTACAAAAATAGCAAATGGAGTGCAAATATACCTGAAATTAACCATTAAAGGGACACAAAACCAACATTTTTTTCTTTCACGATTCTTCATTTAGCCACCAATCAGCAGGCACTACCCGGGTGCTGAACCAAAATTGGGCCGGCTCTTAAGCATACATTCCTGCTTTTTCAAACAATGATAGCAAGAGAACATTTTTTTTCTATAATAGGAGTAAATTAGAAAGTTTCTTAAAATCCAATGCTCTATCTGACTCATGAAAGAAAAAAATGTGGGTTCTGTGTCCCTTTAACTAATTGGTTTCTTTTTCTGTGAATGTAACATCACACAAAATCATGACATCATTGTGCATTATCCATTGTGATTTTTTTTTCTGATGACCACCATCAGAAATCACTGGTCATAGTAACAAATTGCTAAAAATATGTCAGCTAATAGTTTATTGTAGGTAAAAAAAAAAACAACAACTCTGCAATACACTTATATTAGCAAAATGCTTCTAAGAAAAACTATCACTGTTCACAAAACGCCCCATACACCAGTATTCAAAGAATAAATCTGCTCAGACAGCCAGTGATAAAAGGAAGTGTCCTTGCAAGTGTTTTTCAGTGGTATCTTTTACACAACATAGGATAGAATCAAGCCCTGTGCGCCTGCGTTCAGCTCCTGTTCAGAGAGTTATCGGTGACATAATATGTGTCATTGTCAACACTTATTGCAGCCAACTGGCTGAGCAGGGACAGTCTTTGGATACAGTAACAGCTTTTATTATAAACATGTTTCCTAGTTAAATTGTATTACAAAAATACTTTTAATCAAAATAATGTCAATTTGACTAGAATAGTCCTTTAATATTCTGAAGAAAAATAATAATGTTAGGAGAAAAATCCCAGTACAGGCTCCTAAATCTCATATACAGAACAAGACACTATACAGTAAAAAAAAGATACTTGGAAAACTTAATACAAAGTATTCTTAGAACCAGAAGACAAATTGTTTGCATTTTACATTAGTTTTATATAAATATAGGCTGACCATATTGCCGCTTTAAAAAGGGACACATATGAAAAATACATATGTCAGGGCTGTTTAAAGAAATGTTTGTATAAGAACCCTGACATATGTATTTTTCATATGTGTTCCTTCTTAAAGCGGCAATATGGTCAGCCTATATAAATACGATTCCTGTTGTATCAAGGTTGTCTCCACTTCACTAACATGCAAACCATGGAAATAGTAGCATTCTGACTTTCACTGTATGCAAATCCAGGCTCCTTATATATAACATATTGTTGTGTGAAGTTATAGTGAAGCACTTGGCTGTTATCCTGTACTCCTTTCTATCTCTCCCCATTTGTTACACACATATTGCCCACCCACACATCTCCGCAAGCAGTTGGCAGTTGGGGCTGGTTGATAGCTTGCTCGTCTTCTCTGCAACTAGTTTCTTCACATCCTCTTCTGGAGGATTCTGGATCTATGTGTTTGCCTTGAACTGTTACACTTGTGGAAGCCTTAGCAAAGCTAGTCTTGCTTATGTTCTGCTTATAAAATGATTCTTTATATACAAGTTTGAATTTAGTCTTATTTATCAGCTTTTCTACAAGGAAGGACTTGTCTAGGTGATATCAAGCACTAGGGCTAAATGCTAACTGAGCACAAAAAAAGCAGCAGGTACATTGGATGCTCCCCATCCCCTGGAATATTTCCTCCTTATATGCTGAAATATTTCCTCCTTATATGCAAACATAACAACCACTGGAAACATTATTTTGATGCCAATTAGCAAAATGATGTGCAGCTCATGTGTACAATAAACAACTTTTTCCTGCTGCACATTGGCCACCCACCACACCCAGAAAATTGCCCATAAGATGGTTCTGAAATAATCTGCAACTATATCACTGTATTGTTAAAATAGCAGTAGGTTGTTTGTGTGCCTCTATTTCATAAGGTTTTCTTAAAGTGACATTTTTTTTTCTTTCATGCTTTAGAAAAAGCATTCAATTTTAAACAACTTTCCAATTTACTTCTATTATCTAATTTGCTTCGTTTTCTTGATATCTTTTGTTGGAAAGAAAATCTAAATATGCTCAGAAGCTGCTGATTGGTGGCTGCACATAGATGCCTCGTGTGATTGGCGCACTCATATGCATTGAAGCAAATTAGATAATAGAAGTAAATTGGAATGTTGTTTAAAATTGTATTCTCTATCTGAATCATGAAAGAAAAATTTGGGGTTTCATGTCCCTTTAAGGCTGATCACTGGTGACTGTTTCTGGCCCATTAAAACTTATATAAAGTACAGTAATTCTCCATAGTTGTTACATAAAGCGCTCCTCTACTTCTCACCATATGTCTTTGTTTAACCAACCAGAAGATCAGAGGAATGGGACAATTCAGTTCTGACATTGAGACTTCCCACTATTATACTGATTGCTAATTACTTACTCAGAATTTTTTTAAAAGATAATACTAAAAACAAATGTTTATTAAAAACACCAGGGTTAGACTAAAATGAGGAAGAGAATTGTGGGAGATTTTGTTGTTGTTGCAGTGGCTGGAACAGGTTAATGATGATGGAGTGTTTGGGACTTCCGTGTGCAGGTAGCAGCTGCATTTTGGAATCATTTAGGGAGGACCTTTAATTCTGGGAAGTCTGTGTAGTGGTTAATTACTGCAGATTGCAGTGGTCTCTGTAATGGTTAATATACTGCATAAAAGGGTGAACAAGCATGGAGCAGTAGGTCTTAAAGTGAAAGGGGTAGGTTGTAGTTATGGCTGAATATGCTTGAGGTGTAGTTGGTTAATAGTTGTAGGGATCTAGTGCTGAAAGGGTTAATGCACTCTTTATATGGGGGTGGATTTTGAGGGTTCATCATTCATGACTGCTTGCTGCAGGGGTGCTGGGGGTTATGGGTCCTTCAGCAAATAATAGAACGACAAGATCTTTCCATGTGAAATTTACACAAAATTATTAACCCCCTTTATTAACCCCTTCATATAACTTCGGACTTGATTTACTATTCTCTAATAATAAAATGAAAATCTTATTCTTTACATAATTCATTGTAATTTTGTTATTTTTCATCACTAAACTTGACTTTTTCTCTTATATTCAGTAAAAGCTTTAAAACATATAAACAAGTCAATATATATATATATATATATATATATACAACATTAAAGATGGTCTTGTAACAAAGTATTGTTTTCTAAATGAGTAAATATATAAATTTGACATAGATACGTTTCTCCCATATGAATATCACTTTAACACAAATACATTTTGATAGTTGGTTTCCAGCCATATGTCCTTGGGGGAACCTGTACCTGTCAGAGCTTACATAGGTTAAGCCTTTTGCCAGAGGCACTGAGTGATTGGCGCTAAGGCTTCACTGGTGTAGCAAATGTAATGCGCATATACTGTACAGAATTTATTTAACCAACCTATCTCATAGGTCTATAAATATGTGCATGACATGTTGCTATGGTAATGCTGTCTATCAAATCCCATCCAATACATTTCTCCACTCTATACTTAAATGTTTCCATTTTTTTTTACTAATAAGGAGTCATCTGAACTCTAGAAATTGTACTTGTTATTCTGCATTGCATATGTTACAGTGACAGTACAGTTACAATTTATTCCTATCCATTCTACAATTTGTTTAGGAAATATATGGGCTTATCTATCTTAAAGGGATATTATATTTAAAATGTAATTCCCCGTGCAATATTTAACCCCTTAGTGACCAGAGCACTTTTCCATTTTCTGTCCGTTTGGGACCAAGGCTATTTTTACATTTTTGCGGTGTTTGTGTTTAGCTGTAATTTTCTTCTTACTCATTTACTGTACCCACACATATTATATACCGTTTTTCTCGCCATTAAATGGACTTTCTAAAGATACCATTATTTTCATCATATCTTATAATTTACTATAAAAAAAATGATAAAATATGAGGAAAAATGGAAAAAAACACACTTTTTCTAACTTTGACCCCCAAAATCTGTTACATATCTAAAACCACCAAAAAACACCCATGCTAAATAGTTTCTAAATTTTGTCCTGAGTTTAGAAATACCCAATGTTTACATGTTCTTTGCTTTTTTTGCAAGTTATAGGGCCATAAATACAAGTAGCACTTTGCTATTTCCAAACCATTTTTTTCCAAAATTAGCGCTAGTTACATTAGAACACTGATATCTTTCAGGAATCCCTGAATATCCCTTGACATGTATATATTTTTTTTTGTAGACATCCCAAAGTATTGATCTAGGCCAATTTTGGTATATTTCATACCACCATTTCACCGCCAAATGCGATCAAATACAAAAAATTGTTCACTTTTTCACAAATTTTTTCACAAACTTTAGGTTTCTCACTGAAATCATTTACAAACAGCTTGTGCAATTATGGCATAAATGGTTGTAAATTCTTCTCTGGGATCCCCTTTGTTCAGAAATAGCACACATATATGGCTTTGGCGTTGCTTTTTGGTAATTAGAAGGCCGCTAAATGCCACTGCGCACCACAAGTGTATCATGCCCAGCAGTTAAGGGGTTAATTAGGGAGCTTTTAGGGAGCTTGTAGGGTTAATTTTAGCTTTAGTGTAGTGTAGTAGACAACCCCAAGTATTGATCTAGGCACATTTTGGTATATTTCATGCCACCATTTCACCGCCAAATGCGATCAAATTAAAAAAAACGTAAAATTTTTCACAATTTTAGGTTTCTCACTGAAATCATTTACAAACAGCTTGTGCAATTATGGCACAAATGGTTGTAAATGCTTGTCTGGGATCCCCTTTGTTCAGAAATAGCAGACATATATGACTTTGGCGTTGCTTTCTGGTAATTAGAAGGCCACTAAATCCTGTTGCGCCTCACACATGTATTATGGCTAGCAGTGAAAGGGTTAATTAGGGAGTTTGTAGTGAGCTTGCAGGGTTAATTTTAGCTTTAGTGTAGAGATCAGCCTCCCATCTGACACATCCCACCCCCTGATCCCTCCCAAACAGCTCCCTTCCCTCCCCCACCCCACAATTGTCCCCGCCATCTTAAGTACTGGCAGAAAGTCTGCCAGTACTAAAATAAAAGGGTTTTTAAAAAAAAATGAATTTTTTTTTAGCATATTTACATATGCTACTGTGTAGGATCCCCCCCTTAGCCCCCAACCTCCCTGATCCCCCCCAAAACCGCTCTCTAACCCTCCCCTCTGCCTTATTGGGGGCCATCTTGGGTACTGGCAGCTGTCTGCCAGTACCCAGTTTACAATAAAAAAATGCTTTTTTTTTGTTTTTTTTGTTTTTTTTCTGTAGTGTAGCTTCCCCCCCACCCCACCCCCCACAGACTAACCCCCACCACCTTGCTTATTGTTTAACATTTTATTTTTTATATATTTTTTATTTCCCATTTTCTGTAGTGTAGCGGTTCCCACCCGCTCCCTCCCCATGAACGCGGCCGCCCCCACCCTCCCGTGCACGCGCGCGCCCCCGTGCGCGCCCCCAGCCACCCCCGCCCACGATCCCGCCCCCCTTCACATCCACATGGCCATCGATGGCCGCCACCCGCCTCCCGGTCCGGCTCCCACCCACCAACGCAGGTAGCCACCGATCTCCGGTGCAGAGAGGGCCACAGAGTGGCTCTCTCTGCACCGGATGACTTAAAAACGTTATTGCAGGATGCCTCCATATCGAGGCATCACTGCAATAACCGGAAAGCAGCTGGAAGCGAGCAGGATCGCTTCCAGCTGCTTTCCACACTGAGGACGTGCAGGGTACGTTCTCAGGCATTAACTGCCTTTTTTCTGAGGACGTACCCTGCACGTCCTCAGTCGTTAAGGGGTTAATTATGATAATAAAAAATGAAAACCGAAGAATTTATTTTAACTAGGAAAATTGTGTTTCTTTTCCACTGCACCCAAAGAGGCTGGAGACTATAAGAACATGCTACACAGTGATTGGTCAGTGCAGAAGCTCACTAAAGAGACATAAACCCCATTTTTTTTCTTTCATGATTCAGATAGAACATGTCATTTTAAACAACTTTACAAAGTATTTATTTGATCTAATTTGCTTTGTTTTTTGTATCCTTTGTTGAAAAGCATAAATAGGTAGGCGGAGGAGCGGCAATGCACTACTGGGAGCTAGCTGCTGATTGGTGGCTGCAGTTATGTGCCTGTTGTCATTGGTTTAACTGATGTGTTCAGCTAGTCCTCAGAACCCAGTAGTACATTAATGCATTTCCAACAAAGGTTACCAGGAGAATGAAACAAATTTGATAATAGATAATAGAATTAAATTGGAAAGTTGTTTAAAAATGTTATGTTTTGTCTGAATCATAAGAGAACATTTTCGGTTGTTTGTCCCTTTAATATAAGTCCCTAACTGACCACAGCAGAGGAGATAAAATAAACACACTGATAATATGTGTCAATGGGACTGTCACTGGGCTGCAAAACAATACAGCCTCTGTTTTACATGCTTATAAAATATTTATTTTGTAAGCCAAATATTTACATTTCTTAATTGTAAATATATATCCTGCATATAAAATGACTGTAATTTGTTTAAGATTGAGTCATTCATACGGATATGAAACCCAAAATGTTTCTTCTATAACCAAAATTTGCTTAATTCTCTTGGTTTCCTTTGTTAAAAGAGCAGCTATGCACTACTGGGAGCTAGCTGAACACATCGGGTGAACCAATGAAAAGAGGCATTTTACAGCTACCAATCAGCAGCTAGCTTCCAGTAATGCACTGCTTTTCCTGAGCTTACCTATGTATCCTTTTCAAATAAGGATGCTAAGAGAATGACGCAAATTAGTTAAAAGTAAATTGGAAAGTTGTTTAAAATCACATGCTCTGTTTGAATCATGAAAAAACATTTTTTTTGGGTTTAATGTCCCTTTAAACAGCTATTTATATTTCCTGATTGGTTAGGAAGCAAAATAATTAAGAAAATATTTTTGAGTGTTTTTGTGCTGTACAATAAATGTAAGATTTCTAATTTGTTTTCTTAATTGTTTTTTTTACAACACTGCTAAATATTTAGCCATTCCATTAAAATTAAATGTTCATGATTTATATAGAGCCATTTCTGTTATGAAACGTACTTCATTCTCTTGGTATCCTTTGTTGAAAAACATCCCTTGGTAGACTCAGTAGCGGAAATGCGCTATGGGAAGCAAGCTGCTGATTAGTGGCTACATACAAATATATCTTGTCATTGTCTCATTAGATATGTTCAGATAGATCCCAGTAGTGCATTGCTGCTCTGGAGATGACTTTAAAGGTCACTAAAGTCAAAATGAAACTTTCATAATTCATAATGAAATAAAAAAAAAAATATTTAAAATTACTTTCAATATCAAACTGTGCATAGGCTTTTTATATTCACACTTTCTGAGGTACTAGCCCCTGCTGGGTATGTTCAAGAATTCACAGTTTATACATATCAGTCTGTGATTGGCTGACGGCTGTCACATGATGCTGGGTACAGGGAAATAAAAGGGCATTTTGAAATTTGTCAGAAAAAATCTACTGCTCATTAGTAAGTGCTGAAGCATTTTGCAATTTTGCAGTTATACTATATTTAATGGCATTTTAACTATGTGCTTAACCCCTTAACTTCTGAATCATTTCCACTAGACATGTGCATT
This sequence comes from Bombina bombina, assembly GCF_027579735.1. Classification (NCBI taxonomy): domain Eukaryota; kingdom Metazoa; phylum Chordata; class Amphibia; order Anura; family Bombinatoridae; genus Bombina; species Bombina bombina. The sequence continues at coordinate 181,300,157 of NC_069507.1, forward strand.
TGTAGTTTTCATGAGGTTACAAATGCCCGAAGATGGCACTGAAAAGAGCTGAATGCCACTGGCGGCCACCATCTTCGGCATACGTGACCTCACAAAAACTACAAATGCACATGTCTAATGTCCACCTCTGTACTGAGCTGTTTTGGAGTTTTTAGGTGCTGCTCACAATCTATCCCTACTGTAGACCGTTTTTCAGTTATAAACCCACACATAATATATGTGTTTTTCCAGCAGATCCATCTGATTCAAAGTATACATTTTCTATGTATATATCATAACGTGAGACCTCTACAACAAAATGTGTGAAAAAAATTATATTTTTATTAAAATTGTAATACTGTACATTAGGGTGCAAACAATACTGTGTGGTGTTTATTTCAAAATTATTTGTATCCAAGCCTCTGCAAACTGCCCCCTTATTTCAGTTATTTTGGCAGACTTGCATTTTAGCCAATCAGTGCCCTCTCATAAGTAACTCCACAGGTGTGAGCACAATGTTATCTATATGACACACAAGATGTAACACCCTCTAGCTGTGAAAAACTGTCAAATGCATTCAAATAAGAGGCAGCCTTCAAGGGCTTAGAAATTAGCATATGAGCCTACCTAGGTTTAGCTTTCAACAAAGAATACCAAGAGACCAAAGCAAATTTGATGATAAAAGTAAAAGTTGTTTAAAATTACATGCCCTATCTGTCCCTTTATATATGGGCCTTTATTATAAAGAGGAGCTTCTGGACTTTAAACCAAGGGATCTTGGGGGGGTCTCTAGGCCTTTTTGATGGCCTATTATAAGTATGTAGAAACCCTTTTAGTAACAAAATGACGTTGTGTGGATGTCATCCACTCTAAAGGCAAAAGGTTTAATATATGCAAACACCAGTGCTATAATAAAACAGTCTAATATTAGAGCATCTTCTTTTTACACTTCTATGTTCCTTTAATACAGCAGCCAAAAATAGTTTATTTTTGTAACATAATACAGAATTTAGCGTGCTTTATGTGAACATACTCTAGTTATAGGTTAACTGCAGATAACAACAAGAAAGAGACATTTTACACCTTTTTTTTAGGCTTTTAATGTTGCCATGGAAACTAAATGCTTTGGAGGTTCATTTCACTGTTGTTTTATCTCTTCAGTGAGAAGGTTGCCCAAGGAACAATGTCTACTCTACAGCAACAAATCTTTATCGATCACTTTTGTTCCTGGTTGTAGTACAAAGCAATTAATGATACAGCTGTTAAAGAGCTACTATAGAGAATAAATATATTGCACAGAATAATAAATATATTTTTACAGAATAAAAAAAGTTATTTGTTTAAATGAGAACAGCCTTGCTTGGTATGTTTCTATTTCATAAGTTGCTTAAGTCACAGTAACAGATATAGAGCCAGCTTTTAAATGGAGCACAAATTAAGGCTTCTGCTTGAGCGTTAATTGCGCTAGAAGTAAGCTTTTTGCACTCGTTGGGTTGCGCTCGTATTACGAGTTGAAAGTAAACTTCACAAATAGCCGAAGTTAGAATATCGCGTGCACATTCACGTATTCCCCCATAGCAGTCAGTGGAAAAAAACACCCCAATCTCGCGCAAAACCGATCGCATATTCTCATTTGCGCTAACCCTACATGAAAAACATAATTTATGCTTACCTGATAAATTCCTTTCTTCTGTTGTGTGATCAGTCCACGGGTCATCATTACTTCTGGGATATAACTCCTCCCCAACAGGAAATGCAAGAGGATTCACCCAGCAGAGCTGCATATAGCTCCTCCCCTCTACGTCAGTCCCAGTCATTCGACCAAGAAACAACGAGAAAGGAGTAACCAAGGGTGAAGTGGTGACTGGAGTATAATTTAAAAGATATTTACCTGCCTTAAAACAGGGCGGGCCGTGGACTGATCACACAACAGAAGAAAGGAATTTATCAGGTAAGCATAAATTATGTTTTCTTCTGTTATGTGTGATCAGTCCACGGGTCATCATTACTTCTGGGATACCAATACCAAAGCAAAAGTACACGGATGACGGGAGGGATAGGCAGGCTCATTATACAGAAGGAACCACTGCCTGAAGAACCTTTCTCCCAAAAATAGCCTCCGAAGAAGCAAAAGTGTCAAATTTGTAAAATTTGGAAAAAGTATGAAGCGAAGACCAAGTTGCAGCCTTGCAAATCTGTTCAACAGAGGCCTCATTCTTAAAGGCCCAAGTGGAAGCCACAGCTCTAGTGGAGTGAGCTGTAATTCTTTCAGGAGGCTGCTGTCCAGCAGTCTCATAGGCTAAACGTATTATGCTACGAAGCCAAAAAGAGAGAGAGGTAGCAGAAGCTTTTTGACCTCTCCTCTGTCCAGAGTAAACGACAAACAAGGAAGAAGTTTGGCGAAAATCTTTAGTTGCCTGCAAGTAGAACTTGAGGGCACGAACTACATCCAGATTGTGTAAAAGACGTTCCTTCTTTGAAGAAGGATTTGGACACAAGGATGGGACAACAATCTCTTGATTGATGTTCCTGTTAGTGACTACCTTAGGTAAGAACCCAGGTTTAGTACGCAGAACTACCTTGTCTGAGTGAAAAATCAGATAAGGGGAATCACAATGTAAGGCTGATAACTCAGAGACTCTTCGAGCCGAGGAAATAGCCATTAAAAACAGAACTTTCCAAGATAACATTTTTATATCAATGGAATGAAGGGGTTCAAACGGAACACCCTGTAAAACGTTAAGAACTAAGTTTAAACTCCATGGTGGAGCAACAGCTTTAAACACAGGCTTGATCCTAGCTAAAGCCTGACAAAAGGACTGGACGTCTGGATTTTCTGACAGACGTCTGTGTAACAAGATGGACAGAGCTGAAATCTGTCCCTTTAATGAACTAGCTGATAAACCCTTTTCTAAACCTTCTTGTAGAAAAGACAATATCCTAGCGATCCTAACCTTACTCCAGGAGTAACCTTTGGATTCGCACCAGTATAGGTATTTCCGCCATATTTTATGGTAAATCCTTCTGGTAACAGGCTTCCTAGCCTGAATCAGGGTATCAATAACCGACTCAGAAAAACCACGTTTTGATAAAATCAAGCGTTCAATTTCCAAGCAGTCAGCTTCAGAGAAGTTAGATTTTGATGTTTGAATGGACCCTGTATCAGAAGGTCCTGTCTCAGAGGTAGAGACCAAGGCGGACAGGATGACATGTCCACTAGATCTGCATACCAAGTCCTGCGTGGCCAAGCAGGTGCTATTAGAATTACTGATGCTCTCTCCTGTTTGATTTTGGCAATCAATCGAGGAAGCAGCGGGAAGGGTGGAAACACATAAGCCATCCTGAAGTTCCAAGGTGCTGTCAAAGCATCTATCAGAACTGCTCCCGGATCCCTGGATCTGGACCCGTAGCGAGGAAGTTTGGCGTTCTGGCGAGACGCCATGAGATCTATCTCTGGTTTGCCCCAACGTCGAAGTATTTGGGCAAAGACCTCCGGATGAAGTTCCCACTCCCCCGGATGAAGAGTCTGGCGACTCAAGAAATCCGCCTCCCAGTTCTCCACTCCCGGGATGTGGATTGCTGACAGGTGGCAAGAGTGAGACTCTGCCCAGCGAATTATCTTTGATACTTCCATCATTGCTAGGGAGCTTCTTGTCCCTCCCTGATGGTTGATGTAAGCTACAGTCGTGATGTTGTCCGACTGAAACCTGATGAACCCCCGAGTTATTAACTGGGGCCAAGCCAGAAGGGCATTGAGAACTGCTCTCAATTCCAGAATGTTTATTGGAAGGAGACTCTCCTCCTGATTCCATAGTCCCTGAGCCTTCAGAGAATTCCAGACAGCGCCCCAACCTAGTAGGCTGGCGTCTGTTGTTACAATTGTCCAGTCTGGCCTGCTGAATGGCATTCCCCTGGACAGGTGTGGCCGATGAAGCCACCATAGAAGAGAATTTCTGGTCTCTTGATTCAGATTCAGAGTAGGGGACAAATCTGAGTAATCCCCATTCCACTGACTTAGCATGCATAGTTGCAGCGGTCTGAGGTGTAGGCGTGCAAAAGGTACTATGTCCATTGCCGCTACCATTAAGCCGATCACCTCCATGCATTGAGCTACTGACGGGTGTTGAATGGAATGAAGGACGCGGCATGCATTTTGAAGTTTTGTTAACCTGTCTTCTGTCAGGTAAATCTTCATTTCTACAGAATCTATAAGAGTCCCCAAGAATGGAACTCTTGTGAGAGGAAAGAGAGAACTCTTCTTTTCGTTCACTTTCCATCCATGCGACCTTAGAAATGCCAGAACTAACTCTGTATGAGACTTGGCAGTTTGAAAGCTTGAAGCTTGTATTAGAATGTCGTCTAGGTACGGAGCTACCGAAATCCCTCGCGGTCTTAGTACCGCTAGAAGGGCACCCAGAACCTTTGTGAAGATTCTTGGAGCCGTAGCCAATCCGAATGGAAGAGCTACAAACTGGTAGTGCCTGTCTAAGAAGGCAAACCTTAGATACCGGTGATGATCTTTGTGGATCGGTATGTGAAGGTAAGCATCCTTTAAATCCACTGTGGTCATGTACTGACCCTCTTGGATCATGGGTAAAATTGTCCGAATAGTTTCCATTTTGAACGATGGAACTCTTAGGAATTTGTTTAGAGTCTTTAAATCTAAGATTGGCCTGAAAGTTCCCTCTTTTTTGGGAACCACAAACAGGTTTGAGTAGAACCCTTGTCCTTGTTCCGACCACGGAACCGGATGGATCACTCCCATTGTTAACAGATCTTGTACGCAGCGTAGAAACGCTTCTTTCTTTATCTGGTTTGTTGACAACCTTGACAGATGAAATCTCCCTCTTGGGGGAGATAATTTGAAGTCTAGAAGGTATCCCTGAGATATGATCTCTAGTGCCCAGGGATCCTGAACATCTCTTGCCCAGGCCTGGGCGAAGAGAGAGAGTCTGCCCCCTACTAGATCCGGTCCCGGATCGGGGGCTCTCGGTTCATGCTGTCTTTGGGGCAGCAGCAGGTTTCCTGGCCTGCTTGCTTTTGTTCCAGGACTGGTTAGGCTTCCAGCCTTGCCTGTAACGAGCAACAGCTCCTTCCTGTTTTGGTGCAGTGGAGGTTGATGCTGCTCCTGTTTTGAAATTCCGAAAGGGACGAAAATTAGACTGTCTAGCCTTAGCTTTGGCCTTGTCTTGAGGTAGGGCGTGGCCCTTACCTCCCGTAATGTCAGCGATAATTTCTTTCAAACCGGGCCCGAATAAGGACTGCCCCTTGAAAGGTATATTAAGTAATTTGGACTTAGAAGTAACATCAGCTGACCAGGATTTTAGCCACAGTGCCCTGCGTGCCTGTATGGCGAATCCTGAGTTCTTAGCCGTAAGTTTGGTTAAATGTACTACGGCCTCCGAAATGAAAGAATTAGCTAGTTTAAGGACTCTAAGCCTGTCCGTAATGTCGTCTAGCGTAGAGGAACTAAGGTTCTCTTCAAGCGACTCAATCCAAAATGCTGCCGCAGCCGTAATCGGCGCGATACATGCAAGGGGTTGTAATATAAAACCTTGTTGAACAAACATTTTCTTAAGGTAACCCTCTAATTTTTTATCCATTGGATCTGAGAAAGCACAGCTATCCTCCACCGGGATAGTGGTACGCTTAGCTAAAGTAGAAACTGCTCCCTCCACCTTGGGGACCGTTTGCCATAAGTCCCGAGTGGTGGCGTCTATTGGAAACATCTTTCTAAATATTGGAGGGGGTGAGAACGGCACACCGGGTCTATCCCACTCCTTAGTAACAATTTCAGTTAGTCTCTTAGGTATAGGAAAAACGTCAGTACTCGCCGGTACCGCAAAGTATTTATCCAACCTACACAGTTTCTCTGGTATTGCAACAGTGTTACAATCGTTGAGAGCTGCTAAGACCTCCCCTAGTAGTACACGGAGGTTCTCCAATTTAAATTTAAAATTTGAAATATCTGAGTCCAATCTGTTTGGATCAGAACCGTCACCCACAGAATGAAGCTCTCCGTCCTCATGCTCTGCGAGCTGTGACGCAGTATCAGACATGGCCCTAGCATTGTCAGCGCACTCTGTTCTCACCCCAGAGTGATCACGCTTGCCTCTTAGTTCAGGTAATTTAGACAAAACTTCAGTCATAACAGTAGCCATATCTTGTAATGTTATCTGTAATGGCCGCCCAGATGTACTAGGCGCCAAAATATCACGCACCTCCCGGGCGGGAGATGCAGGTACTGTCGCGTGAGGCGAGTTAGTCGGCATAACTCTCCCCTCGCTGTTTGGTGAAATTTGTTCACATTGTACAGATTGACTTTTATTTAAAGTAGCATCAATACAGTTAGTACATAAATTTCTATTGGGCTCCACCTTGGCATTGGAACAAATGACACAGATATCTTCCTCTGAGTCAGACATGTTTAACACACTAGCAAAAAACTTACAACTTGGTTATAATCTTTTTTAGCAAAAAACGTACTGTGCCTCAAAGAGGTACTAACGATTAAATGACAGTTGAAATAATGAACTGAAAAACAGTTATTGCATCAAATTTTAAAACAACACAACTTTTAGCAAAGGTTTGTTCCCATTAGTAAAAAACAACACTAATTAAATTTGTACATAAGAAAAACAAAACAACGTTTTTTATACACAGTCACTATAAGAATTCTCACAGCTCTGCTGAGAGAATTTACCTCCCTTCAAAGAAGTTTGAAGACCCCTGAGATCTGTCAGAGATGAACCGGATCATGCAGGACATATAAAAGTAGCTGACTGGAATTTTTTGATGCGTAGCAAAGAGCGCCAAAAACGGCCCCTCCCTCTCCCACACAGCAGTGAAGAGAAACGAAACTGTCACAATTAAAGCAAAAAACTGCCAAGTGGAAAATAATGCCCAAACATTTATTCACACAGTACCTCAGCAATGTAAACGATTCTACATTCCAGCAAAAACGTTTAACATGAGAATAGTTATTAAAAGGATTAGTGACCTTAACACAGTAGTTCCGGTGAAATACCATCCCCAGAATACTGAAGTGTATACATACATGTCATTTTAACGGTATGGCAGGCTTTTCTCATCAATTCCATTCAGAAAATAAAAACTGCCACATACCTCAATGCAGATTCATCTGCCCGCTGTCCCCTGATCTGAAGCCTTTACCTCCCTCAGATGGTCGAGAACAGCAATATGATCTTAACGACTCCGGTTAAAATCATAGTAAAAAATCTCTGTCAGATTCTTCCTCAAACTCTGCCAGAGAAGTAATAACACGCTCCGGTGCTATTTTAAAATAACAAACTTTTGATTGAAGTCATAAAAACTAAGTATAATCACCATAGTCCTCTCACACATCCTATCTAGTCGTTGGGTGCAAGAGAATGACTGGGACTGACGTAGAGGGGAGGAGCTATATGCAGCTCTGCTGGGTGAATCCTCTTGCATTTCCTGTTGGGGAGGAGTTATATCCCAGAAGTAATGATGACCCGTGGACTGATCACACATAACAGAAGAAATATTAATATTTTACATTCCAATGTTCTGCACATAGCAGAATATGTTCTATTTATTCATAAATACATATTTCTACATATATTTGATGGTATTTTGGTACAATATATATATATCTTTACCTATATATATATATATATATATATATATATATTTACAGATCTTGAAATTTACAGTGGTCCACTAGTCCTGGGCGACTTAGAAATTGCAGCAAATTAGTTAAAAATATGACTTTTTCCTATGTTTAACATTGAGTAGACTAGTAACTTTTTCCCTCTGGGCTAGTATCTTTTAATCCCTGACTAGTAAACCCCAGTGATATTTTTCCACCCCTATATATATAGTAATGGGTGCCTTTATGTTTGAACTTAAGTTTTCTATTTATCTCCCTCACACTGAGTAAAATTAGAGACAGATATTAAATAATATGAATAAACACTAGCTTTGTTTTATATTTTTCTAATAACTTTTTGCAGGAAGTGTTATGTAATGATTAACCCCTCTCTTCAAAGCCATTTCATTGCATTTACCCATTTACTTTAAAGGGATATAATACTCATATGCTAAATCACTTGAAACTGATGCAGTATAACTGTAAAAAGCGGACAGGAAAATATCACCTGAGCATCTCTATGTAAAAAAGGAAGATATTTTACCTCACAATTTCCTCAGCTCAGCAGAGTAAGTTCTGTGTAAAAAGTTATACTCAGCTGCACCCAGCTGCAGGTAAAAAAATAAAAAATGAAGAAATGAACAGCAGCCAATCAGCATCAGCAGTGCTGAGGTCATGAACTCTTTTACTGTGATCTCATGAGATTTGACTTAACTCTCATGAGATTTCATTGTAAGCTTCCTTACACTGAATAGGGAAATAAGATGAGAGTGCACGTAATCTTGCTCCTTCCTCTGTCCCGGGACAGACATACTGATTTGCTGCTTAGAAGTCCTTTACAATGGGATGTGGCTACTGAGAAACTTTTGAGGTAAAATATCTTTCTTTTTTACATAGGGTTGTTCAGGTGATATGTTCTAGTCAGCTTTTTACACTTATACTGCATCACTTTCAAGTGTTTAAACATTTGGGTATTATGGCCCTTTAAGTACCCTTTCTCAGAAAACGTATCACTAATAGTAAATAATTGTAAGTGACACACTTTCATGGTTCAGATGCAGATGCAATTTTCTTCTATTACCAAACGTACATGTTCATGATATCCTGTTGTTGAAAAGCATACCTAGATAGACTAAGGAAAAGCAATGCACTACTGGGAGCTAGCTGGTGATTGTTGGCTACACACTTACGCCTCTTGTCATTGTCTTACCAGATTTATTTTGTCCCTCTTTTCTTCTGCAGCTTTTCTGCCATAGCAAACTATTAAAGCTTTCATAGACTGCCCCAGCTTTGCTTAGGATTCCCCCTGCCTTATCCACTCCAAGCCCTCCCCTCCCACTACTACCCCACTCATAAAATGCAGGTGTGCAACTGCCAACGAGTTCCCTAACCTACCCGTCCCGCAAGGATCAAGGTTTTGGGAGGTAAGTAGTTATTAATAAACAATTTGAGTCTACCTAGATTTACTCTTCAACAAATGATACCAAGAAAACAAAGTAAATTTGATAAAATAAGTCAATTGAGAAATTGCCTGCTCTATCTGAATCACAAAAGTTTAATTGTGACTTAAGTCTCCCTTTAACAACCGTATAGTATGCTATTATGTTTAGTTTGTCAAAATATCTTGCGCAATTCTACAATAAACTGTTACATTTCTGGGAAACAATAAAGTAAACTGAACAAACGAGTTTTGTTTTTTTTCGAGATAACAGTAAACACGAGTAATAAGACTCTATAAATGTATGACTTGCAAAATGACAAGTAAATTCAGAGATATAATCTTTACACGTGAATTCTTTCAACAACAAACTGCAAAATTACAGGGACATCCTAGTGTAAAAAATAAAATACTCATACGTTATAGTCCCTTCTTTCACTGGACTCGATGATCTAAACTTCACCAGATCAGACGTGGGTTTTTCTCGCCGACCCTCGCAGGGGCTGTCCTGGTTGAATTATCATAAAAAAGGGGCAGTCCCTGCGAGATGCAAGATGTCTCCTATTGAAATTAATGGAGGTCGCTGGAAAGGGGACACTCCGCTCTGTAGAGTAAAGTTAGCAGTGAGCAGGGGACGCACTGTAAAAATGAAATACAGCCAATATAAATCACATTATGCTGCTTTCTGCTTATAGCATCTTACAATTGCCTATATTTTAGTATACATGTGTCTGTCTTATTAGGGTTATAAGTATTTTGAGTGTTTTGAGAAAAGCTCACCACCTTTTAGCTTGCAGGAAAAAACCGGGAGATCTGTTGCACGAAAATCTTTACAGAATCACGCTGGGATTAGAGAAACAATTTCATATACGCCCATGTTCAGCCCATTTTACGAAGAAAAAAACAACAATTATGCTTTGTATTTTGTACTTGCATGCATCAGACTGGCTCATCAGCTGTACAGGAGCACAACGTTGACTATGTATTTAACCCCCATTGGCAGAATTTGTTTAAAAATGAAATGCTGTAACAACAGAATGTCCCTTTAAGCAAAAAAGCACAGAAATTGCACAAATAATTTTTTACATGTCCAAAAAATTAACATACAAATTACTCTGTGAATCAATGATTTACTTACTCTAATGTTTGGGGCTTTCTTGAGCAGTATATTGTACTGTATGTGTCTCACATTCACATCCAGATCCCTTCATAGCCAGGTAAACAGCTCTCAAGCTAAACTGTGCCTTTCTAAAATTATTTGAGGGACCTCACAGTAGTTATGAGGCTTATTAGATAATCTGTAGATCATCAGACACAGTCATCTCCACAGCAGCAATGGGAATTAGCTGAACAATGAGTCAATGACAGAAGTCATATACAGGTATGTATAGCCACCAATCACCAGCTAGCTCCCAGCAGTGCATTCCTTCTGAGCCTACCTAGGTATGCTTTTCAAGGAATGAATACCAAGAGAACAAAGTATATTTGATAATAAAAGTAAATTGAAAAATCTCTTAAAACTGCATGCTCTGTCTGATCCATAAAAAGGTTAATGTTGATTTCCATGTTCCTTTAGTAGTCACATAACAGCAAAAAACATTTGCTAGCTTTAATTATTTTTCAACAAACTGCCCCTGCCATATCTATTTACCCTCTGCTAAAGGGTTAAACACGCAGGCAAATTCATGCACTTGCTGCAATCTATTACCCCCGCCCCATAAAGGAAAACTTGCAGATCAGCCAGTTAGTGTCTGAAGTAGATTTTTCTGCAGTCTGATTGGCCGATCTGCCTGTATCCTTTTTGGGTATACTGTACCAGAGTTTGCTTTTGAGTTTATTTCTTTAGCAGTTGTAAATTATGTCAGGGCAATTTGTTTTAAAAACTATTATGTACCTTTAAGCCACTTCAAGTCTTTCTTTGTCCTTTTTGTAACAGAAATAATGTAAATGTGGTTTTACTAAAGTGAAGATAATTGTGTGCAATCTCTCTAATGTGACAGCAATCTTTTCTCATATAACACATATTTTCTACATGCAGCATAAACCACTGCACGCACGAGGAGGGGGGGGGGGGCTGCAAGTGTTAAATGCTGGGGGGGTTGTACCAGTTTGCTTTGTACTGCAGCTACAATGAAGCTGGTGACACCCTCAATCTATTATATTATGAATGGTCAGTTTGTAGTAATTTACAAAAGTACTGAGGAGCGTTTGACCACCTTGTTGTACCAGACTGGGGTCCTACAATATTGACACCAACAGGCAACTGCTCCCAGACCCTGCACTTTGGGTGGCCCTGTACTGTCAGTTTATGAAGAAGTGTTTATGGTATTAGGAGGTGTAATTTTTAGTGTTATTCTCTGTATAGCACACACTGAATGTTGGGACAGGGTTGGGCTAATACAGGGTGCAGGGCATAAAGGGCCCACAAATGTATCTTGTCCAAAGCCCAGTAAATGCAAAGGGTCACCCTGGACAATTGGACATCAATAAGCCAAGACACTTATCTCTTATACTGATTGGTCAATAATGACAATAAACATTAGTTTTCAGAGCACATAAGGACCTCCAACTATGGTCTTCAAGAACTACAAACATAAGCATGATCTCAAGTGTTTGATTAAATATACACATACACAATTATATACACATGCACATGCATGCACACACATATGGATACACCACATTCACACACATACATACATATATACACATACATAAATATATACACATACATGAATATATACACATACATAAATATATACACATGCATAAATATATACACATGCATAAATATATACACATACATAAATATATACACATGCATAAATATATACACATACATAAATATATACACATGCATAAATATATACACATGCATAAATATATACACATACATAAATATATACACATGCATAAATATATACACATGCATAAATATATACACATACATAAATATATACACATGCACATACATACACACACATATGGATACACCACACCCACACACATACATACATATATTCACATGCACATGCATACACACTGACATACACACACACATATAGATACACCACACTCACACACATACATAAATATATACACATGCATAAATATATACACATGCACATGCATAAATATATACACATGCACATGCATACACTCACACATATGGATACACCACAATCACACACATAAATATATACACATACATAAATATATGCACATACATAAATATATACACATGCATAAATATATACACATGCACATGCATACACACATATGGATACACCGCACTCACACACATACATAAATATATACACATACACATACATAAATATATACACATGCATAAATATATACACATGCACATGTATAAATTTATACACATGCAAATACATACACACACATCTGGATACACCACACTCACACACATACATAAATATATACACATACATAAATATATACACATGCACATGCATACACACAGACATACACATATGAATACACCACACTCACATATATATATATATATATACACATGCATTCACAGACATACACACAGAAGCACACACACACACATATGGATACACCACATACATACACACACATATGGATACACCAAACACACACGCACACACATACATAAATATATACACATGCATACACACAGACTTACACACACACATATGGATACACCAAACACACACGCACACACATACATAAATATATACACATGCATACACACAGACTTACACACACATATGGATACAACACACACATATGGATACACCACACACACACACACACATACATAAATATATACACATGCATACACACAGACTTACACACACATATGGATACAACACACACATATGGATACACCACACACACACACATACATAAATATATACACATGCATACACACAGACTTACACACACATATGGATACAACACACACATATGGATACACCACACACACACATATGGATACACCAAACACACACGCACACACATACATAAATATATACACATGTATACACACAGACTTACACACACATATGGATACACCACACACACACAACTCACTCAATCACACACACACACCTCTTACAGAAACTCTTCATTTGCTTTCCTAATAGATTTTAAAAATAATATTGCGGAATTGACAAACATTTAGAAACTATACAAATCTGTTCCCGGGGAGAGAGGAAGGAACAAGCTAACCAAGAAATAATACTGAAAACAGAAGTGTAGTTTTTTGTTTTTTTTATTAAAGTGGTAATCAACAATACAAATACTAATTTGAACATAACCTTCCATAAGGACAAAGCAAACCTTAGTAGCATTGTATTTTTAAAAATATGCAGTGCATGCAAAACCAAAATATAAGACAATACGTATTAAGAAGAACAAATAGCATCTCATCTTAAAACAACTTAAAGGGATAGGAAAGTCAAAATTAAACTTGCATGATTCAGAAAGAGCATTTCATTTTAGACAATTTTAAATTCACTTCTATATTCAAATGTACTTGTTCTTTTGGTATCCATTGTTCAAAAAGAACATGTACATAGCATACGCTATTGGGAGCTAGCTGGTGATTGGTGCATGCAAACATTTGTTTCTTGTGATTGGCTAACTAGTTGTGTTCATCTAGCTCCTAGTAGTGCAATAGAATAATTGTAAAGTTGTTTAACCCTTTGAGTGTTAAGCACTTTCCCACCTGGGTGCTAAGGTTTTTTAAAGGTTTTTTTTATTTTATATTTTTAAAAATATTTTTTTTTTATTTCAGATCAAGACTTACACTGTTGGAAAAGTTAGGTGATTACCTTTCCAACGGTGGGTCTTGGGGGTCTGTAGCTGCTTAGATGCCTGAGATACAGGCTTCTAAGCAGCATGCCCCCTGCTCCTATATTTAACATTGTTAATGTTAAATAAAGTTGTGCGGTGACGTCATCACATCATTGCGCGTGACGTCACCGCGCGTAACGTGAAGCCCCGCGATGCCTGTCACTATGCAGGCCCGATGGTCGGGGTAGGAGCTGGTGGGAGCCCCCAGTGGGAGAGTGCTAGTGACGGCTCTGAGCCGTCATTAGCACCTGACTGAGACAATTTGTGACGGCTCAAAGCCGTCATTAGCACTCAAGGGGTTAAAATTGTATGCTCTGAATCCTGAAAGAAATATGTGGAAGAGAGAGAATAGTGGGGATGGGGAATAGTGGGAAGGGGCCTTTGATAGGTTGGGCTGAGGGAAAGTGTATTTAAAGGGGCAGAGTGGTTGAGGCTGAATGCCACATCTTTCTGGAGAAGCTTTAGTACAATATATTTGGTTTTCTTGCTTGTGGTTTGGGTTTTTTGTCATAGTTTTGGGTAGGGGTGCTAGTCCTCCTTCTTTTAAGTATCCTAATCAAGGGCAGTTGTGGCATTAGGATAGCCTCCCCGTGAGGTGGGGAGAGCATTGATAGTATCTCATTGGGCATGGGGTTCCTTGGAGTGGTATTTATTATGAGTTAAAGGGACACTGAACCCAAATTTTTTCTTTTGTGATTCTGATAGAGCATGCAATTTTAAGCAACTTTCTAATTTACTCATCTTATAAAATTATCTTAATTCTCTTGGTATCTTTATTTGAAAAGCAAGAATGTAAGTTTCGATGCCAGCTCATTTTTAGTGAACAACCTGGGTTGATCTTGCTTATTGGTGGATAAATTCACCCACCAATAAACAAGCGCTGTCCAGTACCCTGAACCAAAAACATTTGGGTTCAGTGTCCCTTTAATGCTATGTTCAGGTGATTAGGAGGTACGGACAGATCTACAAGTGTTTTTTGGAAGTTGGACTAGAGAAGCTGGAGTGTTAAATTTTATATTATGTTTATTTTACGGTATCTTTTTATGTTTCGTAAAATGTTTTGTATTTAATATACGTTATGCCCAGACTTATTCCTAGGCGTCTGTGTGTTCTCTATTTGGTGGGGTGTTGTGTGGTTATTGGTGCCGGGCAACTTGATGACTTGAGGTTCAATGTTTTTACTATATTTTGTTATGATTATAGTTTATTTATAGAGTTCTGACATATTCAGCAGCACTTTATTGGGTAGATTAAATACATAATGAGAACAAAATTAAACAAAAAAACAATTAAAAACCTGATACAAAAGAGTTAAAGGGACAGTGTACTGTATAATTAATTAATTAATTATAATTATTGCGTTTACAATGACTTGTTATACCAGCTGCAGTGTTTAAAATGTATGGAAAATTGCTCCTAGGTATATTTTTGTATATGAAACCGCAACCCAATGAAATGGGCTAAGCTTGTAGGGACAGCAGACCTCATTTGCATATTCCTCTATATTTACACAAAATCCTCCTTATCTTATCTGTCAATACATAGCTCAGCAAATACTTAAAGAGAACAATGAAAAATTTACATTTTAGTATCTCTATGTTCCACCCCCACAGGGAGTGTAATTTCTTCTAAGCCTTCTTGTTTGCATAGCTTTTCAATAACCAGCACTTAAGTATTGACATTTTTATTTTAGGTGGAGATACAACAGGCTAAAACAGCTATTTCAAATGACAAAATAAAGGTAAATAAGCTATTTGTAAGCAATTTAATACACTTCAGACGGTAAAATGGATCATTGGGAACATATTAAAGGGAGAAACAAATCCAAGTACACTACCCCTCTATGGGAACTCACATAGGAGCTTACAATCTAGCAGAGAATTGGAATCATATAGAGAATAGGAGGGTTAGCTTAGAGAGCGTTAGCTAGAGAGCGTTAGTTCATGTGTGCCATATAGATAACATTGTGCTCATGCCTGTGACGTTACTTATGAGAAGGCACTGATTGGCTAAAATGCATGTCTGTCGAAAGAACTGAAATTAGGGGGCAGTCCGCCAAGACTTAGATATAAGGTAATCAAAGAGGTAAAAAGTATATTAATATAACTGCGTTGGTTACTCAAAACTGGGGAATGGGTAATAAAGGGATTATCTACCTTTTTAAATAATAGAAATTCTAGACTGTCACTTTAAGGTAAAATCCCATTTAGAACCTTGTAGCATTTATTGATCTTCAAAATAATGTTTGCCTGAATGTAGAGATTTAGGGGCCAATTTATCATATGTCGAGTGGATCATGTCTGCCCGACATCGCTGAATGCCGACAGCATACGCTGTGGGCATTTAGCATTGCACAAGCAGTTCTGTGGGTCTATTTAACAAGGGCCGAATGGCCCCTGTTCCCCTTGTTTCTGTGCGAGCTTTCAGGCTCACCGGAAACAGGAGTTAAGAAGCACCGGTCTTAAGACCGCTGCTCCTTAACTCATACGCCGCCTCTGAGGCGGTGTATAGCAATCCACCCGATCATGTACGATCGGGCTGATTGACACCCCTGCTAACGGCCGATTGACCGTGAATCTGCAGGGGGCGGCATTGCACCAACAGTTCACAAGAACTTCTGGTGCAATGATAAATGTCGACAGCGTATGCTGTAGGAATTTATCGATGTGCGATGGACATGGTTCGCTATAGCGGATCATGTCCGCCCGCACAATGATAAATGGACTCCCTTATCTTAAGACCGCTGCTTCTTAACTGCTGTTTCCGGCAAGCCTGAAGGCTTGCGCGGAAACAGCTGCATTGGGGCAGATTAACCGCTTGGTAAATCAGCCCCTTAGAGAATAGGGTCCACCATCTTATTGTCAAGCGTAGTATAATTGAGTACCTTATATCGCATATTTTTTATATAGTTATATATAAGCATTTTGCTCTCCAAACATTTTACTGGTTGGTATCAAGGACCAGGAGGTTTGGACAGAGCTTCAATAGCTCAGGGGAGGAGCTGAGCTGATATGTTCAATTTATTCATGGGCGGGTTAGGGCATGCTGTAGGTGAAGCGAATGAAGTCCAGAATTCAATGAGGCGGGGGCATTTCCGGGTTTATAGTGGAAAGTGGAAAGAATGACAGGAAAACAAAGCTCCCATATTGGCTGTATCCCACATTTCTGTCGTTATTAGCATAGTGTAACCCCTTCTTTCTATCTGGTACACTTTCAATATTTATTTTCTTTCAAGACAACCCTCTATCACATTTTTAAAGCCCCTATACCTCCTTACACAGTGTAAATCATTGATATCGAGCCCTTGACATCTTTGGTATCAATATAGTTTTAAGTCCTTAGCCTGTTTGCATGTATCCAGATGCACATTCAATAATATGTAGATTCTCTACAATATCCTAAAATGGATTGATGTCTAAATATGATACTTTTAACAATTACACAATATTGTTTACTATTTTTCTGACCTTTTTTTCTTTTTAAATTGTATTCACAGAAACTACCCATTCCAGTTAAGAAGCCCAAATTAATATAATTTAATACATTTTCTTTGGATAGTTCAATGTATTTAAGAATATATGTATGCATTAATAGGCATTTTGTAATGTAATGTAATTATGAATTTATTTACATAATATGTTCTGCTGATGATGGTATAATAATTGCTTATAAATAAAAGACCACAAAGCAGCTAACAGACATTGTTAAAGAATCATGAGTTTAATGCCTGCGCTGGTAGCGAAAATATTATCTTCAACACTAGCATTTAAATGGTGAAAATACTTTACAAATAAGCAATATTCACATTAACAATAACATATTTGAATGTACTTAATAATACATTTTATGTATGTAATATTTTTATATTTTGTCCCAATCCTACTTTATTTGGCAGCTAAATTACAATCATTTTTTAACTGATGGTTGGTGTGACATTTACGTTTCTTGCTCTGTGATCTGCGATATTTCATCTCCTGATTTTAAATATAATAAATTGACCTTTAATGGGATAATAGTAAAAAAAAGTGCATATAAAATTTAAATAGAAACATTTCCATTAGCAAATGGTTCTAGTAAAAGTTATCACTGTTTTAGTGGTATATGCGCATACTCCCGTGCACAAGCATTCAAATATCAAACCTGATTAAAGAGATAGCAATGGCTTGTATCACACAAAAAAGCAATTGATGAATTGATACATGCCAGTTCTCTCTTTCTGAGCGGGTGTTCTATCAAATTTTCCCACCGCTGCTAAGGCGCATGCGTAAATGACGTCATCGCATTCCACAGCTGATCTGTGGAATGTGCTGACGTGTATATGTTCATGCGAACTTAGGAGGGAAAATTTGATAGGGGTTGTGGAAATAATTACACTTCCTTCACTCAGTGAAGCGGTTACGTAATTGCCGAATGCGGACTCAAGTGGTAGGAAAATCTGATAGACAATGTTTGTGTTCTGTCAGATTTTCTGACTAGCGCATTCGTAGTACTTGGGTAGGTGAATCTGACAGAACACCGGCACACTATTTGAATGTGGATGCATGGGCCTGCACAGCATATGTACATATGCCACTGAAACAGTGATAGCTTTTACTAGAAGAATTTTGCTAAAACAAGTATATTGTCAAAATGCTTCTATTCAAAACTGAAATGACAGCAGTCCTTTTTTGTTCATACGTGAACACAATGGGCTTGATTTATCAATCAAGGGCGGACAGGGGTGTACATATTCGCCCCTGTCCGCCCCAGCTCTCCTCTGGCGGGCAGCAATCCGCTGCCCGCATTTAACACTGCACACGAGCGCTATTCAGAGCTGACATGTGACCCCGACCACTGCCTGCATACAGCTAATCATGTGCGGGCAGGAGCTGTCAATTGAAATTAATTAAGAGGTGGAGAAGAGGGTAGGAAGCAGCAGACTGATGACCGCTGCATGATAACTCCTGACTGCACGTTCTCTTGTGAGAACCTGCAGTCGAAGGGAGGAGAAGGTCTTGATAAATCGAGCCCTTTGTGCTAGAAATGAATGGGCAGCACCTACATAGGGAAATGAAAAGGGAAATAGAATAGGAAAAAGAAGAACAAAAACTCCCAATACAAATAAAAATACAACAAACTACCATAAAGCTATATCATTAGTAGACAATCTAGGTGCTGCCCGGGGAGTTTCACAAATTGTACCTGGCAATTGGGGTGCATGATGCAGTTTCAACACATTGGAGCATTTTTTTTCTCTCTTTCCTATCAATTTAATGAATGCAATAAAAAATAATACATGATCAATAGCAGTCACATAGGTAAACATATTGGCCTAGATTTGGAGTTCGGCGGTAGCCGTCAAAACCAGCGTTAGAGGCTCCTAACGCTGGTTTTGGCCGCCCGCTGGTATTTGGAGTCAGTGATTAAAGGGTCTAACGCTCACTTTTCAGCCGCGACTTTTCCATACCGCAGATCCCCCTACGCCATTTGCGTATCCTATCTTTTCAATGGGATCTTTCTAACGCCGGTATTTAGAGTCGTTTCTGAAGTGAGCGTTAGAGCTCTAACGACAAAATTCCAGCCGCCTGAAAATAGCAGGAGTTAAGAGCTTTCTGGGCTAACGCCGGTTCATAAAGCTCTTAACTACTGTACCCTAAAGTACACTAACACCCATAAACTACCTATGTACCCCTAAACCGAGCTCCCCCCACATCGCCGCCACTCGATTAAAATTTTTAACCCCTAATCTGCCGACCGCCACCTACGTTATACTTATGTACCCCTAATCTGCTGCCCCTAACCCCGCCGACCCCTGTATTACATTTATTAACCCCTAACCTGCCCCCCACAACGTCGCCGCCAGCTACTTAAAATAATTAACCCCTAATCTTCCGACCGCAAAGCGCCGCCACCTACGTTATCCCTATGTACCCCTAATCTGCTACCCCTAACACCGCCGACCCCTATATTATATTTATTAACCCCTAATCTGCCACCCTCAACGTCGCCGACACCTGCCTACACTTATTAACCCCTAATCTGCCGAGCGGACCTGAGCGCTACTATAATAAAGTTATTAACCCCTAACCCGCCTCACTAACCCTATAATAAATAGTATTAACCCCCTAATCTGCCCTCCCTAACATCGCCGACACCTAACTTCAATTATTAACCCCTAATCTGACGACCGGAGCTCACCGCTATTCTAATAAATTGATTAACCCCTAAAGCTAAGTCTAACCCTAACACTAACACCCCCCTAACTTAAATATAATTTACATCTAACGAAATAAATTAACTCTTATTAAATAAATTATTCCTATTTAAAGATAAATACTTACCTGTAAAATAAATCCTAATATAGCTACAATATAAATTATAATTATATTATAGCTATTTTAGGATTAATATTTATTTTACAGGCAACTTGGTATTTATTTTAACTAGGTACAATAGCTATTAAATAGTTACCTAGTTAAAATAATAACAAATTTACCTGTAAAATAAATCCTAACCTAAGATATAATTAAACCTAACACTACCCTATCAATAAAATAATTAAATAAACTACCTACAATTACCTACAATTAACCTAACACTACACTATCAATAAATTAATTAAACACAATTCCTACAAATAAATACAATTACATAAACTAGCTAAAGTACAAAAAATAAAAAAGAACTAAGTTACAAAAAATAAAAAAATATTTACAAACATAAGAAAAATATTACAACAATTTTAAACTAATTACACCTACTCTAAGCCCCCTAATAAAATAACAAAGCCCCCCAAAATAAAAAATTCCCTACCCTATTCTAAATTAAAAAAGTTACAAGCTCTTTTACCTTACCAGCCCTGAACAGGGCCCTTTGCGGGGCATGCCCCAAGAATTTCAGCTCTTTTGCCTGTAAAAGAATAAATACAATACCCCCCCCCCCAACATTACAACCCACCACCCACATACCCCTAATCTAACCCAAACCCCCCTTAAATAAACCTAACACTAAGCCCCTGAAGCAGGCGACGCGGATCCATCCTCTTCTTCCGTTGTCTCCCGACTAATGACGGTTCCTTTAAGGGACGTCATCCAAGATGGCGTCCCTCGAATTCCGATTGGCTGATAGGATTCTATCAGCCAATCGGAATTAAGGTAGGAATTTTCTGATTGGCTGATGGAATCAGCCAATCAGAATCAAGTTCAATCCGATTGGCTGATCCAATCAGCCAATCAGATTGAGCTCGCATTCTATTGGCTGATCGGAACAGCCAATAGAATGCGAGCTCAATCTCATTGGCTGATTGGATCAGCCAATCGGATTGAACTTGATTCTGATTGGCTGATGGAATCAGCCAATCAGAAAATTCCTACCTTAATTCCGATTGGCTGATAGAATCCTATCAGCCAATCGGAATTCGAGGGACGCCATCTTGGATGACGTCCCTTAAAGGAACCGTCATTAGTCGGGAGACAACGGAAGAAGAGGATGGATCCGCGTCGCCTGCTTCAAGATGGACCCGCTCCGCACCGGATGGAAGAAGATCGAAGATGCCGCTTGGAGAAGATGTTTGCCGGTCCGGATGTCCTCTTCTTGCCGGATAGGAGGAAGACTTTGGAGCCTCTTCTGGACCTCTTCAGCACCGGATGATGGATCGCCAACCCCCGCTTGGGTTGGATGAAGATGTTGGAGCCAGGACGGATCGGTGAACCTGGTATGGTGAAGACAAGGTAGGAAGATCTTCAGGGGCTTAGTGTTAGGTTTATTTAAGGGGGGTTTGGGTTAGATTAGGGGTATGTGGGTGGTGGGTTGTAATGTTGGGGGGGGGGTATTGTATTTATTCTTTTACAGGCAAAAGAGCTGAAATTCTTGGGGCATGCCCCGCAAAGGGCCCTGTTCAGGGCTGGTAAGGTAAAAGAGCTTGTAACTTTTTTAATTTAGAATAGGGTAGGGAATTTTTTATTTTGGGGGGCTTTGTTATTTTATTAGGGGGCTTAGAGTAGGTGTAATTAGTTTAAAATTGTTGTAATATTTTTCTTATGTTTGTAAATATTTTTTTATTTTTTGTAACTTAGTTCTTTTTTATTTTTTGTACTTTAGCTAGTTTATGTAATTGTATTTATTTGTAGGAATTGTGTTTAATTAATTTATTGATAGTGTAGTGTTAGGTTAATTGTAGGTAATTGTAGGTAGTTTATTTAATTATTTTATTGATAGGGTAGTGTTAGGTTTAATTATATCTTAGGTTAGGATTTATTTTACAGGTAAATTTGTTATTATTTTAACTAGGTAACTATTAAAAAGTTCTTAACTATTTAATAGCTATTGTACCTAGTTAAAATAAATACCAAGTTGCCTGTAAAATAAATATTAATCCTAAAATAGCTATAATATAATTATAATTTATATTGTAGCTATATTAGGATTTATTTTACAGGTAAGTATTTAGCTTTAAATAGGAATAATTTATTTAATAAGAGTTAATTTATTTCGTTAGATGTAAATTATATTTAAGTTAGGGGGGTGTTAGTGTTAGGGTTAGACTTAGCTTTAGGGGTTAATCAATTTATTAGAATAGCGGTGAGCTCCGGTCGTCAGATTAGGGGTTAATAATTGAAGTTAGGTGTCGGCGATGTTAGGGAGGGCAGATTAGGGGTTAATACTATTTATGATAGGGTTAGTGAGGCGGATTAGGGGTTAATAACTTTATTATAGTAGCGCTCAGGTCCGCTCGGCAGATTAGGGGTTAAAATGTGTAGGCAGGTGTCGGCGACGTTGAGGGGGGCAGATTAGGGGTTAATAAATATAATATAGGGGTCGGCGATGTTAGGGCAGCAGATTAGGGGTACATAGGGATAACGTAGGTTGCGGCGGTTTACGGAGCGGCAGATTAGGGGTTAAAAAATATATGCAGGGGTCAGCGATAGCGGGGGCGGCAGATTAGGGGTTAATAAGTGTAAGGTTAGGGGTGTTTAGACTCGGGGTACATGTTAGAGTGTTAGGTGCAGACGTAGGAAGTGTTTCCCCATAGGAAACAATGGGGCTGCGTTAGGAGCTGAACGCTGCTTTTTTGCAGGTGTTAGGTTTTTTTTCAGCTCAAACAGCCCCATTGTTTCCTATGGGAGAATCGTGCACGAGCACGTTTTTGAGGCTGGCCGCGTCCGTAAGCAACTCTGGTATCGAGAGTTGCATTTGCGGTACAAATGCTCTACGCTCCTTTTTTGGAGCCTAACGCAGCATTTGTTTGAACTCTCGATACCAGAGTTAAATTTATGGTGCGGCCAGAAAAAAGCCCGCGGAGCGTTAACAGCCCTTTTACCGCCAAACTCCAAATCTAGGCCATTGTGAGTGTAGACATAGTAATGTGTTGTTAGAGGCTTGCATTGTTTATTTCAGGGTACTAAATATGTATTTTGCGAAGTTAGAACACAGCTAGAAAATTGTCAGGACAGCTCTAGAAAAAGAGACTTCACTGACAAAACTTACAATGCTAGATTTTTAGAGGGTAGCACATTTTAAACCCACTATGAATGCCCCCCCCCACCACCACCACCAAAAAAGGCATGTTTTTAAAACATTTAATTTTTTTTGTTATTATTAAACACAAACATTTTCTAGTTGAAGCAAGTTATGTAAACTGTACTTGCAGGCACTCTGTGCATAGTGATAAAGCATTAATTCTTGAACACAAACCACTTTGCCTTAAACGGATACTGAACCCAAATTGTTTCTTACATTTAGCCACCAATCAGCAAGCACTACCCAGGTGCTGAACCAAAAATAGGTCGGCTCGTAAACTTACATTCCTGCTTTTTCAAATAAAGATACCAAGATAACAAAGAAAAATTAATAATAGGAGTAAATTAGAAAGTTGCTTAAAATTGCTTGCTCTATCTGAAACATTAAATTTTTTTTTTTGTAAAATATCCCTTTAAACATCAGCTTCCTTTGAAAATACCTTCACTTTAAAGTGAAGGTCAAGTCAGAAGCATTGCTTAACATTTTCCAATAGCTCACTTAAATTAAGAGTTATGTTCATTCATCAATTTATTTATATTTATTGTTAACATTATTTATTTTCACCTTTTAATTCCTCTCCATTTTCTTCGTATTAACCGCCCGCCATACTCCCGTTATTGAGTGACATTCCTGGTATCCAATATATCTTCTAACCCCGTGGCGTCCAGCCCCTTTTCTCTCGCGTCACTACGAAGTTCTGCACATGCGTTAAAAAAACGAGTCATCTTCCTCCTGCTCGTTCACGATACGCGCATGCATTGTCCCTTCTCAAAATCACTTGGTAGATTGTATCCACGACGATCGCAGCAGAGGCAATATATTTTAAAAAAAGAGTAAGACAGATTACGATGTTTGCTGCATATTTTCCAAGCTATTGCAGTCATATATATTAAAGTAATATCCATCGCTACTGAGTGTACGAAACGCATGCGCATTTAGAAGATACTGTTGTGCACGAGCGTAGTCCGCTTGTAGGAACTACAGCGACGTCACAACAGATAAATAAGGAAGTGTGGTAGGGGCGGAGCGAATAGCTAGAACGGAGGTATTTGATATATATATATTTTGGGAAAACGAATAATTTTATAAAAATATAAACTTAGCGACTGTCATATTTGTATATTAAGGTTTGCAATGGTGTATTGCAATATGCCAAAATTAACCTTCACTTTAAGAACAAAACTTAATTATCTATTCAATTCATATTTGAGCTCAGAACCCATATTAATCCCAGCTCAAAAGACCACAGTCATATTCACTGCACAGGTCACTGATTACGTTGCACAGCTGGCAGCACTATAGAAAGTCATGTCACTGTGAATGTGAGCAGAGGCAGAAGAAGGAGAAGCAATCATTCTGTTTGCCCCCCATTTACATCCTGGTCCCCTCCCGCTACCATCTGGGTCCTCCTTACATCCCGGGCTTCTCCAGCAGAGGCAGAACTCCAGGGCACAGTCGCACCTACGACCTTTGCAACCCTGAAAATTCTGCCACTGTACTGATTGGTTCAAGTATCCATTAATGTCTATACAGGGGTATATTCACAATACTATATGTGCTACTGGACACATTGGGGTTAAATGCCTGACCTATATGATAGAATTAATGTGTTACTGAGTATATGGGGGTTACATTCCTGCTCTCTGTATGATACTTGCAATGGAGGGTTATATCACTGCTTTGGGTATGCTACTGGCACTTTCAAGGTAAATTCTGCACTATGTGTATTACAGGAAATAAACGGATTAATATATGAAAGGGAGTTTAAAGCTCTACATGTATATTACTGTCAGAAAGGAGTTAATAAATAACTACAGGCATAACTCATTTTGTTGCACTTTGCAGATATTTTTTACAAACTGAAGGTTTGTGGTAACCCTGCGTCAAGCAAGTCTATCTACATTATTTTTCCCACATATAAACAGATAAATACACATATGTAGACACACGCAACTATATATATATATATATATATATATATATATAGATAGATAGATAGATAGATAGATAGATAGATAGATAGATAGATAGATGTATATACACACACACACACACACCACCAGCTAAAACAACAAAAAGATTACGACTCACGGAAGGCTCCGATGATGATTAGCATTTTTTAGCAATAAGGTTGTGTATATGTATGTGTGTGTGCGTGTATGTGTGTGTGTTTATGTGTGAGAGTTTAAAAGTGTGTATATGTATGCGTGTATGTGTGTGTGCGTAAGAGTGTGTATAATGTGTATGTGTGTATATATGTGTGTATAATGTGTGTGTGTTTGTGTGTGTGCTTGTGTGTAAGTGTAAGTGTATATAATGTGTAAGAGTGTGTATAATGCATGTGTATGTGTGTGTGTAAGAGTGTGTATAATGTGTGTGTATGTGTGTGTAAGAGTGTGTATAATGTGAGTGTGTGAGAGTATGGGAGTGTGTGTTTATGTGTGTGTAGGTGTGTGTGTTTATGTGTATGTGTGTGTAAGAGTGTGTATAATGTGTGTGTAAGAGTGTGTATGTGTGTAAGAGTGTGTATAATGTGTGTGTATGTGTGTAAGAGTGTGTATAATGTGTGTGTGTAAGAGTGTGTATGTGTGTGTATAATGTGTAAGAGTGTGTATAATGTGTGTGTAAGAGTGTGTATGTGTGTGTGTAAGAGTGTATAATGTGTGTGTATGTGTGTAAGGGTTTGTATAATGTGTGTGTGTGCATTGTGCTGTGTGTACTGTCTATAGTATGTGCTTGTGTGTGTGTGCATTATTTGTGTGTGTAATGTGTAGTGTGTGTTTGTATTTTTTCAGATAAACAGAGATATACATCTATAATATTATAATTACAAAAAAAATGTTTCTTTTTGTTCAGAGCAACATTAAAAGATCATTTTTTTTAATCCACCAAATAGGAAAGGTCACTATTGTGTATCCTCCCCTTTGTCTATAATTAATTAACCTCCTCCCAACCTAAACTATATTGTTTGTGTACAGGTAATATGGGGGAATGGAAAATGAAGTTTATATAGTTTTATGTATAGACAAAATGAATAGGACAACTGATAAATAATCTAAATAAATCTAAGCAACAGCAGAATATTTATACGCTGTAGTTCTAAGCGACAAGATTATCCTAAGTTTCATGTTCTCTCGTGACATGATCCATGTATCTGTGCCAAAGCAGGGCCGCAGGAAGGAACTGGGCAGACTAGGAAGATGCCTAGTATATAACTGAGGAAGTGCAGTTTTGTAAAGCATTTCTTCAAAATGCTGACACATACATAATGATCTGATAGAAATGTATTAAAGAGACATGGTAGTCTACATTAAACTTACAAGATTCAGATATGGTGTGCAATTGTTAAAAACAAAACAAATAAACATAAACACATACACAAATACAACCTTTATCCCATCCATTGCCATATACTATATACATTTAAAGGGATACTAAACCCAAATCTTTTCTTCCATGATTCAGATAGAGCATGCAATTTTAAGCAACTTTCTAATTTACTCCTGTTATCGTTTTTTTCTTCTCTCTCTTACTATCTTTATTTGAAAAAGAAGGCATCTAAGCTAAGGAGCCAACCAATTTTTGATTCAGCACTCTGGACAGCACTTACATTCTTGCTTTTCAAATAAAGATAGCAAGAGAATGAAGAAAAAATTATAATAGGAGTAAATTAGAAAGTTGCTTAAAATTGCATGCTGTATCTGAATCATGAAAGGAAAAAATTGGGTTCAATGTCCCTTTAATACTTCCCCAAAACATTTTTTTTTTTAAAAAAAAAAAACCTTTTGTTTAAATGTTAAAGGGACATTGTACACTAGATTTTTCTTTGCATACATGTTTTGTAGATTATCAGGGGGTGGTTTTTTTTAACAATTTATAGTTTTGCTTATTTTTAGTAACATTGTGATGATTTTCAGACTCTTAATCAAGCCTCACAGTGTCAGATGTATACACGCGTTTATTGACTTCTGCTGGCTCCTGTTTGTGTAATTTGTCTTTTCATATGCAGGGCAGGGGAAGTGTCTGCTGTTTCTGTTTCCCCAACCCCTTTCAGTGGGTGTCCCAGCCTAACCTCATCAACTGTGCTAAACTAGGAGCTTCTAAGTAAGTTTTTAAAAGGTTTTATACTGGATTTTTAGATCAGTATCTGGGCATATTATTGTTTATAGTAGTTTCTGTTACATGCAATTATATGAAAATGGGTGTATACTGTCCCTTTAACTGCTGGAACTGCTTTGTTTCCTAAGCTTACAACAATGTTTTAGTTCAGGTCTCATAAAGAAAAGAACTTTACACTATTGTGGATTCCATTTGAGTGTAACACTAGACTCATCACTTGTAGTATTTGTGCAATGAGTTCTCTAATTGAGCTCTGCATTTTCCATTAAAAGTATAGCTTGCTTTAAAAAACGTTTGGCCGCATTAGGGTACTTTAGTTTAACCCCTTAATGACCACAGCACTTTTCCATTTTCTGTCCGTTTGGGACCAAGGCTATTTTTACATTTTTGCGGTGTTTGTGTTTAGCTGTAATTTTCCCCTTACTCATTTAAAGTGAAGGTAAAGTTTCATATATTAGATTATATCCCCTGTAAATACTATACAATTAAATAGGAATTTAAGTCATGAATTTTTTATAATCGCTATATTTATTTTGTTTTTACCGTTTCTTTATCCGATTCTTAACACTGTTAAAACAACCCGTTTTTATTTATTTTTTTCTAAGCCCGGTCACGTTTTTTTACAAGCCAATTGAAACACTGGCCGTTAGGCGGCCGTCCTATTACGTCACCGCATTACTGGAGTCTCTGCGCATGCGTTGCCTTCACTTTCTCTCTGTTATGATCAACGCTCGTTCCAGTTTTCTGTCACATTCTGTTCGAATGTACGGCGAAGTGTGCGCATGCGCAAGTTGTCAGACAATCGGGAACGCGCTTTTGAAGTACGTACAGAGCAGGTGGGACCACTCTGTACGTAATATAGTGAAAAACCAGGAAATCAATGCAGGGAGGAGCTAAGACCGGCCGAGAACGTGAATATAAACTGTTTAAAATACAATAATATATATACAAATCCAAAAAAATAAATAAGCGATCATAGTATATAATAGATGAATAATAGAATCCAGGTTACAAAACCGCAAAACTTTACCTTCACTTTAATGTACCCACACATATTATATACCGTTTTTCTCGCCATTAAATGGACTTTCAAAATATACCATTATTTTCATCATATCTTATAATTTACTATATAAAAAATTATAAAATATGAGGAAAAAATTGAAAAAAACACACTTTTTCTAACTTTGACCCCCAAAATCTGTTTCACATCTACAACCACCAAAAAAAACATATGCTAAATAGTTTCTAAATTTTGTCCTGAGTTTAGAAATACCCAATGTTTACATGTTCTTTGATTTTTTTGCAAGTTATAGGGCAATAAGTACAAGTAGCACTTTGCTATTTCCAAACCACTTTTTTTCAAAATTAGCGATAGTTACATTGGGACACTGATATCTTTCAGGAATCCCTAAATATCCATTGACATGTATATATTTTTTTTTAGAAGACATCCCAAAGTATTGATCTAGGCCCATTTTGGTATATTTCATGCCACCATTTCACCGCCAAATGCGATCAAATAAAAAAAATTGTTCACTTTTTCACAATTGTTTTCACAAACTTTAGGTTTCTCACTGAAATTATTTACAAACAGCTTGTGCAATTATAGCATAAATGGTTGTAAATGCTTCTCTGGGATCCCCTTTGTTCATAAATAGCAGACTTATATGGCTTTGGCTTTGCTTTTTACTAATTAGAAGGCTGCTAAATGCGACTGCGCACCACACGTGTATTATGCCCAGCAGTGAAGGGGTTAATTAGGGAGCATGTAGGGAGCTTCTAGGGTTAATTTTAGCTTCAGTGTAGTGTAGTAGACAACCCCAAGTATTGATCTAGGTCCATTTTGGTATATTTCATGCCACCATTTCACCGCCAAATGCAATCAAATTAAAAAAAACGCTAAATTTTTCACAATTTTAGGTTTCTCACTGAAATTATTTACAAACAGCTTGTGTAATTATGGCACAAATGGTTGTAAATGCTTCACTGGGATCCCCTGTTCAGAAATAGCAGACATATATGACTTTGGCATTGCTTTTTGGTAATTAGAAGGCCGCAAAGTGCTGCTGCGCATCACACGTGTATTATGGCTAGCAGTGAAGGGGTTAATTAGGTAGTTTGTAGGGAGCTTGCAGGGTTAATTTTAGCTTTAGTGTAGAGATCAGCCTCCCACCTGACACATCAGACCCCCTGATCCCTCCCAAACCGCTCCCGTCCCTCCCCCACACCACAATTGTCCCCGCCATCTTAAGTACTGGCAGAAAGTCTGCCAGTACTAAAATAAGTTTTTTTTAAAAAAAAATAAACATTTTTTTAGCATATTTACATATGCTACTTTGTAGGATCCCCCCT
Source organism: Bombina bombina (assembly GCF_027579735.1). Taxonomy (NCBI): domain Eukaryota; kingdom Metazoa; phylum Chordata; class Amphibia; order Anura; family Bombinatoridae; genus Bombina; species Bombina bombina. Next base: position 181,330,030 of record NC_069507.1, read on the forward strand.
TAGCCCCCAACCTCCCTGATCCCCCCCAAAACAGCTCTCTAACCCTCCCCCTCTGCCTTATTGGGGGCCATCTTGGGTACTGGCAGCTGTCTGCCAGTACCCAGTTTGCAAGAGAAATGTTTTTTTTTTTTTATTTTTATCTTCTTTTTCTGTAGTGTAGCTTCCCCCCCACACAGACCAATCCCCCACCCCCTGACTGATGTAGTTTGATATAAATATAGTCTACTTTTTTAAAACTTTTAATACTTCCTTTTTCTGTAGTGGAGCGGTTCCCACCCGCTCCCTCCCCGTGCACGCGCCCGCCCCCGCCCTCCCGTGCACGCGCGCGCCCGTGCGCGCCCCCGATCACCCCCGCCCATGATCCCGCCCCCCTCCACATCATCAGGGCCATCGATGGCCGCCACCCGCCTCCCGAACCGGCTCCCACCCACCAACGGATTTAGCCGGTGATGTCCGGTGCAGAGAGGGTCACAGAGTGGCTCTCTCTGCACCGGATTGCTAAAAAAGGTTATTGCAGGATGCCTCGATATCGAGGCATCACTGCAATAACCGGAAAGCAACTGGAAGCGTGCAGGATCGCTTCCAGCTGCTTTCCAGACCAAGGACGTACGCCACACGTCCTCGGTCATTAACTGTATTTTTTTTTAGGACATGTGGCGTACGTCCTTGGTCGTTAAGGGGTTAAAAAAATTGTAACCATTCACTAAAACCATTATTCTTTGTGCGAGATCTCACAACAGATAAAGCCCCCTGAACTGTCCATTGCACTCCACTTGTAATCTATCCTTAATTGGGAATAAGGCTACAAATAGAAATGTACAGTAGGGAGAGAATGATCTCTTGATATTATTTGTTGAAAAGCATACCTAGGTATGCTCAGAAGCAGCAATGCACTGCTTGTTGGTGGCTGTGCCTCTTGTCATTGGCTCACCAGATGTGTTCAGCTAGCTCCCAGCTGCTCCTGAGCTTACTCTTCAGCAGAGAATACCAAGAAAACAAAGCACTTTTCATAATAGAGGTAAACTGGAAAGTTGTTGACAATCACATGCTCTATCTCAGGGTTCTTTAAACTTTTCTCTCAAGACCCAGTGTCATTGTACCACATGCCTTAGCGACCCTATATTTATGCTTGGTCTGAAAAATTCTGAAGTAATATACAATATAAAATATAAAATTGCAAAGTGACTAAAATGTGTGTACTTTATACCTGATTGTAGCCAAACTTGAAAGTGTTGTAAAAGGTAGTAACACACACACACACTCATACAACAAACACACCACACACACACTCATACAACAAACACACCACACACACTCTTATACAACACACACACTCATAGAACAAACACACCACACACACTCTTATACAACACACACACACTCATATAACACACACTGCACACTCTCATACAACAAACACACTCATATAACACACACTACACACTCTCATACAACACACACACCACACACACTCTTATACAACACACACACACTCATACAACAAACACACCACACTCACTCTTATACAACACACACGCACTCATATAACACACACTACACACTCTCATACAACAAACACACTCATAACACACACTACACACTCTCATACAACACACACACTCATATAACACACACTCTCATACAACAAACACACTCATACAACACACATTACACACTCTCGTACAGCACACACACTCATATAACACACACTACACACTCTCGTATAGCACACACACTCATATAACACACACTACACACGCTCTTACAGCACACACATCACACACATTCATACAACACACACACACTCATATAGCACACACTACACACACTCATACAACACACATACCACACACACTCTTATACAACACACACACTCATAACACACACTACACATTCTCATACAACAAACACACCACACACACTCTCATACAACACAAACACTCATAAAACACACACTACACACTCTCGTACAGCACACACACTCATATAACACACACTACACACTCTCTTACAGCACACACATCGCACACACTCATACAACACACACACTCATATAACACACACTACACACTCTCGTACAGCACACACACTCATATAACACACACTACACACTCTCTTACAGCACACACATCGCACACACTCATACAACACACACACTCATATAACACACATACTACGCACTCTCGTACAGTACACACACTCATACAACACACACACTCATATAACACACACTACATACTCTCGTACAGTACACACATTGCACACACTGATACAACACACACAGTCATATAACACACACTACGCACTCTCGTACAGCACACACATCGCACACACTCATACAATACACACACTCATATAACACACACTAGGCAGTACACACATTGCACACACTCATACAACACACACACTACACACTCTCGTACTACACACTCTCGTACAGCACACACATCGCACACACTCATACAACACACACACTCATATAACACACACTACACACCCTCGAACAGCACACACATTGCACACACTCATACAACACACACACTACGCACTCTCGTACAGTACACACATTGCACACACTCATACAACACACACTCATACAACACACACACTACACACTCTCATACAGCACACACATTCATATAACACACTACACACTCTCGTACAGCACATACATCGCACACACTCATACAACACACACACTCATATAACACACACTCATATAACAGACACTACACACTCTCATACAGCACACACACTCATATAACACACACACTCATATAACACACACTACACACTCTCATACAGCACACACACTCATATAACACACACACTCATATAACACACACTACACACTCTCATACAGCACACACACTCATATAACACACACACTCATATAACACACACTACACACTCTCATACAGCACACACACTCATATAACACACACACTCATATAACACACACTACACACTCTCATACAGCACACACACTCATATAACACACACTACACACTCTCGTACAGCACATACACTCATATAACACACACTCATATAACAGACACTACACACTCTCATACAGCATACACACAATTATATAACACACACTACACACTCTCGTACAGCACATACACCACACACACTCTACTACAACACAAACACAAGTCGCGACCCAGTAAACATGGTGTTGCCACCCGGTAATGGGTCCCAACCAGTGGTTTGAAGAACCCTGCTTTATCTGAATAGGATGCTCTATTATAAAAGTTTAATTTTGGTTTTACAGTCACTTTAACATCAGGTCACATGATCGCCAGATCACACTATCCAAAATGTTACTACACAAAGTTAAAAATACACATATAGATTTTGGATATTTAAATAATAAATGGGATCTTTTTACAGTCTTAAAGAAAGTTGGAGTATCTTGGTGAAATTACATATTTCTTCAAAGAAAAACTGAAAAAGCAGAAACACAGATTTCAGAAATGTACCGTGTAAACCTTTATATATGACAAAGAAAGATCTGCAGAACACAGAAGGACGTCCAATTAAGTTCTTTATGTCTTTGGGCCACCCAATAGGCTTGTAAAAATATGAAACTAAATAAACTAAATAGATTTTATTCTTTTGACTCAAAGATTCAGCATTCAGACCACCAAGCAATGGGGAATTACTGTGAAATGTCAGCAAAATCAGTTATGAGAACCAGAGGTTTTGCTTGGTCAAACTGAAGAAAGTAATTCTGTCTTCTGGTTTTCTCATTTGATCTTTTGAATAACCTAAGAAAATATTACAGTTATAGGTAGAGTCCTTGTTAAAGGGTTAAATACATAGCTGAAGTCCTTTTTAGGAACTGCTTCACACTGCAGCACCTTAGCAGGACATGTCTGGTGAACCAATTAGGAACAGTATATGCACATAGCTGCTAATTACTGTCTGTGTCCTGCATGCTACCTGCAATATGTTGTTGCTCTTGAGTGGGACTTTAGCTATGTGTTTAACAAATTTGAGCGGGTAAGCCCATGGTTTTCAAGGGTTACAGTGGAAAAAATAAAACACTAATGAAATAGAGCCTTTTAGTTGTGCAGTAGAATGTTTATTTTTAGTTTATTATGAAATGTGAATCCCCAAGGAAACACAACTGCATCTATCACAAAGGCGCGAGCATCCTAGTTTTCATAGTACCTGGCTACCATACCATCCTTTCTAGAAGCAATGAAACCATGGAAACTTCAGATCCTTGATGATTTTTTGTTTTTAAATGTACATCCCTTGGATGATAGGGGTTCTAACCCCCCCCCCTTATTTCCAAGGATCTCCCTTATTTGCCCAATCTTTTTTTTACAGTCTCCTTTATTTATCTGCTCTTATAACACCCTATATTTTATAACATTAATTTAAAATATTTAATATTATACTCTTATTTAGTTAAAGGGACATTGTACACTAGATTTTTCTTTACATAAATATTTTGTAGATTATACATTTATATAGCCAATCTGGTAGTGTTTTTGTAAAAATGTATAGTTTTGCTTATTTTTAAGAACATTGTGCTGATTTTCAGACTCTTAACCAAGCCCCACAGTGCCAGATGTATACATGCGTTTACAGACTCCTGCTGGCTCCTGCTTATGCTATCTGTCTTTTTCATATGCAGGGAAGGGGGAGGGGGGGAATGTCTGCTATTTTTGTTTACTCAACCCCTTTCACTGGGTGTTCCAGCTAACCTCATCATCAGTGCTAAACTGGGAGCTTCTAAGTACGTTTTTAAAAGGTTTTATACTGGATTTTTATATCAGTATCTGTGCATATTCTTCTTTATAGTAGTGTCTACTATATGCAGCTATATGAAAATTGGTGTATACTGTCCCTTTAATTATTTTGATGTATCTGACACTTTAATGTCTTTACTCCCACTGTACCTTAAATGAGAAATAGAATTCATGGATTTGCAGAAAGTTGTTGTTGAATGAATTAAGCAAGACAGTGTCAATTGTAAAATAAACTTCTTTTTTAGTAACTGCTGTATAATTTGTCAATTTCATACATGAAATTTGTTGATTCCCTAGTGTCCCTTAATTTCTTTTTTTTTTTTTAAATGGCAACCCTAATGGATGCATTTTCTTCCCTACCATGAATGTGAATATCATAGATTATCTACTGGTATCTGTCCCTAGACTAATGCTTTCTACATTCAACATTTCAACTTTGCTGTAAGATCATTCTTATAGTTACATTTCAGGATTCTGGCATTCTATAGCCCCAAATTAATTTGCAAAGCAAGTCTGTAAAACATTGTTTGTATAAAATAAAATGTTCTTTGTTTTTTTTTCTGTCATTAATGCTGAAACATGCATGGTGTGCCAATATTGGCCCATATGTGTCCTCTGATTGATGTGTCTGATCAATACATAAGCTTAATACAAATTTTACCAAAAAAAACATAATATTCAGGTAGCCCTCAGTTTACACCGGGGTTAGGTTCCAGAAGGAATGGTTGTAAATCGAAACCGTTGTAAATTGAAACCCAGTTTATAATGTAAGTCAATGGGAAGTGAGGGAGATAGGTTCCAGGCCCCTCTCAAAATTGTCATAAGTAACACCCAATACATTATTTTTAAAGCTTTGAAATTAAGACTTTAAATGCTAAACAGCATTATAAACCAAATTAAATAATCACACAACACAGAATATATAATTAAACTAAATTAAATGAACAAAAACATTTGCTAAACAGCATTATAAACCTAATAAAATAATCACACAACACAGACTTCACTTGCATTTTTCTGCAAACAGTTCTTTCTATGCATTCCAATCTGGACTGATTTATAGACAGGAAGATCTTGTTCCTTTGAAATCTGCTCGATAGCTCAGGTCTGGTTAAACGGAATAATTTCAGCTACTTGGCTTTGCTGCAACACAAGCGGACAGCTACACCTACTAGCTATTTTAATAAATGCACTGCTTCTCAATGTTTTTCAATAGCAGTGACATGACTGGAAAAAAAGGTTGTTATTCTGAAACGGTGTAAATTGAACCGGTGTAAAACGAGGGCCACCTGGTATATAGAAATATGTATTTATGAATACATAGAATATAGTCTTCTATGTGAAGAACATTGGAATGTGAAATATTAATATTTTCATGTTGTGTTATCGCACTCCATTGTCTTTGGGAAATATATAAAAGCAGTCTAATTATTATTATAATTTGGCTTTTTGTGGGTGTTGGGTAAGCGCACAAGTGAAAACTTTTTACTTTCAACTTGTAATACACACGGTACAAGTTCTCTAATGGAAATTCGTACATAAACAACTCTGTAAATGCATCCATCAGACTAAATAGAAACCAAACTCTTATTATTAATTAAAAAAAACAACCTCTTCACTGTACAGAAAAAACCCTGAAATTGGTAATGCTTTATGTATATACTGTATATATCATTTTTTTTTTTTTAAGCTTGAGCAAGTCCTGATTTCTGCAAGGCAGTGTGGTGCAGTAATGTACCTGTGTTACTGCAGATACAGAAACATTTACATACATAATCTGTCTCAGTTTTGTCTCTAACATCATCCCTGCCATACATTTGCTATTTGGTGAGAGAAACAGTTAATACAAGGCTTGACTACTCCCAGGAGTAAGGGGACCACATTTCTTAGCATCAGAGCTTAACATTGGGAAACTTTAATTTACCATTATACATATATACAAAACCTATGCCAGGCACCTAAAAAGTTTGCTGTCTCATCAGACTCGCTCCTCACCCATGTCAATTTTTTAAGTTTTGCTCTTGTGCATAGACAGCAACTGAGGTACATTTTGTTTATCTTAACAGTATAAAAAAACAGGTATGGAGGGAGTCAATTTATCAATTAATCAGATCATAAAATTAAAATATTACTAATGAATACAAAGAAACATACAGTATTTGCAATAAGTAAATCATAGTTTGTTGACTAGAATTTTATTGTATTATACCCTTTTCTGGATGAGAAATAGGAGAGAACCCCATAATTATTCATTAATAGAAATTACTAAAAAAAAAAAGAGAGCAAACAGTTTAGTAATGTTACATGTTGTAATTGGCATAAGGATGTTGTAATTCTGTCTGTTTTGCAATCAGCAGATTTCATGTACATGAAGCAATCAATAGACTTAAAGGGACATGAAACACATTTTTTTTTCTTTCATGATTCAGACAGAGCATACAATTTAAACAACTTTCCAATCTGAGTCTATTATTTAATTTGCTCCCTTCTCTTGTTATCCTTTGCTGAAAGGTTTATCTAGTTAAGCTCAGCAGCAGCAAAGAACCTAGGTTCTAGCTGATGATTGGTGGCTGCCTCTATATACTAATTGTCATTGGCTCGCCCATGTGTTCAGTTATAAACCAGTAGTGGATTGCTGCTCCTTCAACAAATGATACCAAGAGAATGAAGCACATTTGATAATAGAAGTAAACTGGAAAGTTGTTTAAAATTGTATGTTCTACCTAAATCATGAAAGAAAATGTTTGGGTTTCATGTCCCTTTAACATTTTAGCCACACTGTTATAGCCCAACACTTTTACAAAGTATGATGTATTACAGGAATTGAGCTTTAAAGGGATAGGAAAGTCAAAAATAAACTTGCATTATTCATTTAGAGCATGTAATTTTAAGACACTTTTACACTGACTTCTATTTTCAAATGTGCTTCGTTCTCTTGTTATCTCGTGTTGAAGAAGAATATGCACATATCCTTACACTATTGGGAGCTGGTTGCTAATTGGTGCCTGCACACATTTGTCTCTTGTGATTTACTAACTGGATGTGTTCAGCTAGCTGCTAGTAGTGCAATACTGTTCCTTCAGCAAAGGATAACAAGAGAATAAAGCACATTTGATAATAGACGTAAACTGGAAAGTTGTTTAAAATGTTATGTTCTATCCGAATCATGAAAGAAAATGTTGGGGTTTTCTAGCATTTTTTATAGAGCTAAACACAAATATAGCTATATATGTAAGAGACACCGACACAGAGACACAGTATTGTAATACCACCTTAAGCTAAAGTATTTTATTGAACAAATGCTCCTTGGTAAATGGTTTTATCCTTGCTAAGAGGTAAAACATATAGGGACAGATTACAAATTGCGCATTATTTAACACTCCTATTCGATCTTTAAAGGGCCATGATACCCAAATGTTGAAACACTTGAAAGTGATGCAGTATAGCTGTAATTTTAAGCAACTTTCTAATTTACTCCTATTATCAAATGTTCTTCATTCTCTTGATATCTTTATTTGAAAAGCAAGAATGTAAGTTTAGAAGCCAGCCCATTTTTGGTTCACAACCTGGGTTGTCCTTGCTGATTGGAAAGCACCAATAAACAAGTGATGTCCAGGTTCTGAATCAAAATTTGTCTGGCTCCTTAGCTTAGATGCCTTCTTTTTTAAATAAAGATAGCAAGAGAACGAAGAAAATTTGATAATAGGAGTAAATTAGAAAGTTGCTTAAAATTGCATGCTCTATCTGAATCATGAAAGAAAAATTTTGGGTTTAGTGTCCCTTTAAATTAAATTAAATAATTATTGGAATTTAAAATTAGTTTCAGCAGTTTATGAACTCATTTAATTAACCTTTCCATCTACCAGTTCTGTTGTCAATTCTGGTAAAGTTTCATATTTATTTTGACCTTTTTTTGGTCAATCTTACACATAACAGAGAACCGCCACACCAAATCAGATATAATCAGTGTAACAGATGTTAAACATCCATTATAGTGAAAAAATGCATGCTCTCATTTGCTAGAGCACGTAATTGTATTTTGTTTTGACCCTGCAAATCTATGTATTTAACCCTGCAAAGAGGTTAAACACACAGGTAAAGCACAGCCCAGGAGCCACAGATAACTGCTGGTACAGAGCAGAGACTGTTGCTGAACAAGCTGTGCAACTAGCGCTACTGATTGGGTCAGAAGCAGCCTCTGCTCAGGACTAGCAGTTCTCTGCAGCTCCCAAGTGGTACTTTACCTAAGTGCTTAACCCATATGCAGCATCAATAAAGATAAAATGACATGCTGTTAAGAATGACAGCATGTAATTGTTTCACTATAATGGGAATACATTAATCAAAGCAGCAAAAACAGCTCTTTTCAATTGTTATCACAGAGGAGGGTGCTTAAATATTAATCCAAAAAACAGCCAGTAGCTGCCATCTTTTAAATACATTGATTTTGAAACCACTGAGGTGAAATTCAAATAACAGTATTCATTTTACTAGCATGTGGTTTCCTAGTGTCCAGTGATATAAATACATAAAAGGTTCCTATTTAGAGATTTCAACTTTTAACCAGCCATTTCTAGGACACTTTTTGAGGGGGTGTAAGGTGGACATGAATTTTACCTGTTATCTCTATGCTGTGCATACAGTAGCACATTGCTTGTGAACAATAAACTGGATTCTACACACTTACGCAAAATAGGAACATTTGGAAGATGACCTGGGACACCCCTCCCCATTCTGGTGTTCCCTGTCTGTGCCAGGTGCCCATGCTGTTCCTAATACACAGGAAAATACAGTGCTTATGTGAAGTCCCAAAGATGAAAACAGTTCAGGAGTGGTTAAAGAGTCTCCATCTATGGTGACAGGATAATGTGACTTTTGTCTGGAATTTAGAAAGTGGCACCTTGTTTTTGTAGTAAGTGGTACAGTTGCTATATCTGATATATCTCATTTTTTACTTATACAGTATTGGCAAAAAAGATACTAAATTGATATTATAATAATATTAATAAAAACATTATTATTATTATTATTATTATTATTCATAATAATAATAAATAATGCATTTTTGTGGAAACTTAGGGTTCAAAGATCAGATGTAATCTGTATTTCTTCTTAGAACATATTGTATTGGGGACAAGACATTGCCTACAAATCAATTAGACTTAACCCTGACACTTTTTCAGGTTATGATAACATTCCTGCAAGAGATGAATTGATTGCTGCAGCTCAGCCCTTGACAACTCAAGTACATAACTATCCATCACATGTTTATAGTTATGCCATATTCTGATCATCCACAATATATGTAGCAAATGCCATTTCCTAATTAACAAGCACCACAGCAATACATTAAATTTGGGACTAAAATAAATAACCCAAATATGTCACCATTCAGAACACTTGTGCTGAAGGGCTCGCCTAGCTGTAGCACTAACATAATCAGTGGCGCAGTGCACACAGTTCATTAGCGCTCACTGTCACAACTGTACAGCGACAGACAGGGATGGAAGTTGCTTACTTGTCAGCTGCACTGCGCCTGGCTGTGTGTGGTGCTCCCTGGCTGTCACACCGGAGCTGGCTCTGAGCTGCTCTTCCCTCGGCCAGCACTGTGCTGTTGCTCTCTTCTGGCACCAGATCCCTTCATTTCCATATCACTCAAGCACATCCACAAATAAACCATCCATGTGCATCACAAATGGGCTTCAGTCCGTAGCTGGCAATTAGAGCTAATCCAGTGAGATGCTCAGTACCACTCTAGGACACACTGATCTGCTGTAACAGTATTCCTCATGTAAGCAGGGGGTGTGTTTGCAGCAGAAATCCTGCATATAAATGAAGCTTCCTCTATCACAGTGGTGCAGGCCAATTCACACCCTGCCTATTCCTATAGATAATATCTAAACCAAACCCCTCAGATATCATTGGTTTATTTCTGCACTGTAGATGAAAGTCCTGTCTATTCTATTGCGAGCCCCTCCCTGGTCTGCCCCGCTGCGTCACAGACCTTCCCTCTAACAATAATATTCTCTGCTGCAACTTGACAGGAAAACCTCTCACATTCTTATCCTTAGAAAACTTAGATTAGCACACACAGTCATTGTTATTTCAGCAAACATGCTTCAAATCCTAGTTGAACTTCTGACTCTATTTACATATTTGAGTTAAAAAAAGGAATAATAATAAAAAAAAGACTTTCAGTCTGGTAAATTCCCAAAAGAGTGCTGGATAAATTATTTTGTTTCCCCCCTCTCAAATATATATTAAGTTGTATTGATTACTAAATCAGTCAGTGATGTCTGCTGATCTTTTTCACAGCCAAAAAGTTAAATAATTTAAAATACTGAGGCATGGTGGTAGTAGATTATTTTCCAGTTAGTTCCCTCTTATTCTCATTTTACCACCATGTGTTTGTGGATTGTTGCACAACACAAAGCAGCTTTGCTGAAGGGACTTGTTATACACATATACACATCACACACACATATTATATAAACACACATATTATATAAACACACATTCATACACATACTGCATACACATGCATACCCACACATACATACACACATGCATACATAAACATACACACAGATGTATATACACATACACACATACATACACAAATGCATACATAAACATATACACATG